>NW_007251200.1:0-627 GCF_000164805.1 Carlito syrichta | reverse complement strand
CCCGGCTAATTTTTTTTATTTATTGTAGAGATGAGGGCTCGCCAAGTTGCCCAGGCGGGTCTCGAACCCGCGGCTCAGGCAATCCACTCTACTCAGCCTCCCAAAGGCGCGGGATTACAGGCTGAGCCACCGAGCCCGGCCAGTTTTACCTTTTCTAGAACGCCATGCATGTAGTTGGAATCACGCAGTAAGTAGCCTTTTCGGATTGGGTTCTTCCACTTTGCGATATGCAACTGCTTGTTTCTTATCCATTTGTGGCTCGATAGTCATTTCTACCGCTGAAGACTGCCCCATCATCTGGATACCATGGTTTGTTTATCCATTTACCTACAGAAGGACATATTGGTTGCTTTCAGTTTGGGGTGATTATGGATAAAGCTGCTGTAAACATTCACGTGCAGGATTTTTGTGGATGTAAGTTTGCAGCTCAGTTGGGGAGATACCAAGGCACACAATGGTTGGATCAAGTGGTAACACTATGGTTAGCTTCATGAGAAATGTGTATATGAAATCTGCTTAAACAACAGACCCCAAACTGGGCTCGGTGGCTCAGCCTGTAATCCCGCGCCTTTGGGAGGCTGAGGTGAGTGGATTGGCTGAGCCCGCGGGTTCGAGACCCACCTGGGT
>NW_007251199.1:330129-333134 GCF_000164805.1 Carlito syrichta | reverse complement strand
ATCTTATAAAGAAGCTTGTATCACGTATAAGGCTCCCAAATGTGATCTGAGTTTGAACTGTGTTAAGTTTAAAGCCGAAACCGCAGTCTGTGAGAAGCGGAAACAATGGATCCCTAGAGTCAGCCATGCCTGTCATATTCTCAGAACTTCATGCTTAGACCGTTAAAATCCCTACCAGTGGGTAATGCTAAACAACAAGGAAAGGAGGAGGGAATGGGCCTTCAGCTCCTGAACCAGCCTGGTTGTCTCAGGGTCCGCAGCCTGCCTGGATCCCTAATGCTCATGCAGGCCTTCACGGCTGGCTCCCAACAGGCCACTACATAATGATAGAAGGTTCACTCCATCAACTAGAAATATCTATCCTAAACATATATGCACCCAACATAGGTGCACCAACTTTTGTAAGGCAACTTCTAGGAAAACTAAAGAAAGATATTGACTCTAGCACCATCATAACTGGGGACTTTAATACCCCACTCACAAACCTAGACAGATCATCAGGACAAAAAATCAGCAAGGAGATCCCAAACCTCAATGTGACTCTGGACCAAATGGACTTAATTGATACCTACAGAACACACCATCCAAAGACCACAGAATACACATTCTACTCATCACCATATGGAATGTATTCTAAGATCGACCACATAATTGGCCATAAATCAAGCATAAGCAAATTTAAAAGGACCGAAATTCTACCATGCACCTTCTCAGACCACAGCGTAATAAAAATAAGCATTGACACCAACAAGGTCCCCCCAAAACCCACAAAGACATGGACACTAAACAGCATGATGCTAAACAACTCCTGGGTCAATGATAAAATCAAAACAGAGATCAAAAGATACCTGGAAACAAATGAAAATGAAGAAACATCTTGCCAAAATCTCTGGGATGCCTTAAAAGCTGTAGTAAGAGGGGAATTTATACCCCTACAAACACACATGAAGAAAATGGAAGGAACACAAATTAACAGCCTAACAAGCCACCTTAGGAAGCTGGATAAGCCAGACCACAAAAACCCTAATTTCAACAGAAGATTTCCAGATCACCAAAATAAAAGCCCAAATCCAGGACATAGAAGACGAAAAGATAATACAAAAAATCAATGAAACAAAAAGATGGTTCTTCGAAAGGATAAACAAGGTTGATGGTCCCCTAGCTAGACTGACCAAGAAAAAAAGAAAAAACTCAAATAAGCACAATCAGAAACACAAAAGATGAAGTCACATCTGACCCTGAAGAAATACAAAAGATCATTAGAGACTACTACATATACTTGTATGGAAACAAATTTGAAAACTTTAAGGAAATGGAGGACTTTCTGATATCACACAACCTACGTAGGTTGGAACAAGAAGAAATTGAGACCCTAAATAGACCAATAACAATCAAGGAAATCGACCACATAATAAGAAAACTACCTACAAAAAAAAGCCCGGGTCCAGATGGCTTTCCAGCAGTATTCTACAAGACATTTAAGGAGGAACTGATTCCAATCCTACTGAAGGTATTCCAGGCAATTGAAAAAGATGGAATTCTACCCAAATCATTTTACGAAGCCAACATCACATTGATGCCCAAGCTAGGTAAAGACCCAACAAAGAAAGAGAACTACAGACCAATATCTTTGATGAACATAGATGCTAAAATTCTCAACAAGATCCTAGCAAACTGGATTCAACAACACATCTCAAAATCATCCATCATGACCAACTAGGCTTCATCTCTGGAGTGCAAGACTTGTTCAACATTTGTAAAACCATAAATGTAATTAAATACATCAACAGATGTCAAAACAAAAACCACATGAATATATTATTAGATGCAGAAAAAGCTTTTGATAAAATCAAGCACCCCTTCATGATAAAAACCCTTGAACATCTAGGCATACAAAGAACATACCTCAAAATAGTAAAAGCCATCTACAAGAAACCCACAGCCAGCATACTCCTAAACAGACAAAAATTGGAACCATTTCCCCTGAAAACTGCAACAAAACAAGGATGCCCACTCTCACCCCTCTTGTTCAACATAATATTGGATGTCCTGGCTCGAGCAATCAGAGAAGAGAAGACAATCAGGAAAAGAGGAAGTCAAGTTATCTCTCTTTGCAGATGATATGATTGTGTACCTTGAAAACCCAAGATAATCTGTCAAAAACTTCCTTACACTGATAAAGGCCTTTGGCAAAGTCCTAGGATACAAAATAAATGTACAAAAGACAATTACATTTCTTTACACCAATAATAAGCAAACAGAAACCCAAATAAAAAACACAATTCCATTCACAATAGCCACAAAAAAAATGAAATACCTTGACTTCTTCCTAACCAGAGACATGAAAGAACTTTACAATGAAAACTACAAAACACTGCTCAAAGAAATCAAAGATGACACAAACAAGTGGAAAAATATCCCATGCTCATGGATTGGAAGAATCAACATTGTGAAGATGTCCATCTTACCTAAGGCAATCTACAGATTCAATGCAATATCCATCAAATTACCAGCAACATTCTTCTCAGACCTAGAAAAAAAAACACACACAGGAATTCATATGGAAACACAAACGTCCAAGAATAGCCAGAACAATCCTCAGCGAAAAAACCAAAGCAGGTGGTATCACATCACCAGACTTCAAACTTTCCTATAAAGCTACAATCATCAAAACAGCTTGGTATTGGTATAGGAACAGGCATATAGATCAATGGAATAGAATTGAGATTCCAGAAGCAAAACCTCAATTTCTCAACCAACTTATCTTCGACAAGGCCTCCACCACCTACCACTGGGGAAAGAAGAACCTATTCAGTAAATGGTGCTGGGAAAACTGGCTGACCACATGCAGAAGATTGAAACAGGACCCCTATCTATCCCCATGCACAAAGGTTAACTCCAAATGGATCAGAGACCTAAATGTCAAACCTCAAACCATAAGAACCTTAGAAAATGAAGGACATACCGCCATGTAATCAGACTGGCCTCCAATTCCTGACAAAACC
>NW_007251199.1:228697-329776 GCF_000164805.1 Carlito syrichta | reverse complement strand
CAGTTGCTGGAGAGGGTGTGGCAAAAAGGGAACACTTTCTACACTGTTGGTGGGAGTGTAAACTAGTGCAATCTCTGTGGAAAGCAGTGTGGCGATTCCTAAAATCTCTAAATATCAACTTCCCATATGACCCCACAATCCCTCTGCTGGGAATATACCCTGAAGAACTCAAATCACTCTATCAAAAAGATACCTGCACACGAATGTTTATCACAGCATTGTTCACAATAGCAAGAACCTGGAACCAACCATGCTGTCCATCAAAAGGGGACTGGATTAAAAAAATGTGGTACATATACATGATGGAATTCTATGGAGCCATAAAAAAGAACAAAATCATGAATTTTGCAGCAACCTGGATGGAACTAGAGTCTATAATACTGAGTGACCTCTCACAGAAACAAAGATCCTAGTATCACACATTCTCACTCATATAATGGACCTTGGAATATCCATTGTAATACTATAAGAAATGACAGTAGTGGGAAACTATGGGGGGGGAGGGAGATGGGATCAACGGTAGCAAATATCTGTCTGAGGATGGGGAAACACCTCTTATCAACAGGGTGCCTGAATGAAATGTATTTGTATGCCTAACCCTTGACTGTACCCCACAACATCATAATAAAAAATATTGATAAAAAAAAAGAACAGAAAAATGAAATGAAAAAAAAAAAAGATTCCTAGAAACAAATGAAAATGGAGAAACATCTTACTGAAACTTCTGGGATGCCATGAAAACAGTTCTATGAGGGGAATTTATATCTCTGTTAACATACATCAAGAAAATGGAACGGTCACAAACTAACAGCCTAACAAGTCACCAAAGGGAGCTGGAAAGACAAGACCACCAAAACCCTAACTTTAGCAGAAGAATCCAGATCACCAAAGTAAGAGCCCAAAAACTGGACATAGAAGACAAAAATACCATAGTAAACATCAACAAATCAAAATGCTTATCCTTTGAAAGAATTAGCAAGGTTGATGGACCATAGTCAGAATGACCAAGAAAAAGTACAAATAAACACAATCAGAAATGCAAAAAATCAAGTCACAGCTGACCTCAAAGAAAAACAGAAGATTATCACAGATTACTAGGCACACTTGTATGGAAACATCCTTGATAACCTGAGTGAAATGGAGAACTTTCTTACATCATACAGCCTCCACAGGTTGAAACAAGAATACATTGAGACACTAAACAGACCAATAACAAACCATAAAATTGACTCTGTGTTAAGAACACTACCTACAAAAACCGAAAAAAGCCCTGGGGCAGATGACTTTTCAGTAAAATTCTACAAAATGTACAAGGAGGAACTGATACCAATCCTATTGAAAGTATTCCAGGCAATTGGGAAAGATGGAATTCTCCCCAAATCATCTCATGAAGCTAACATCATGCTGATACCCAAACCAAGAAAGATCCAACAAAAAAAGAGAGCTACAGGCCAATATCCCTTATGAACATAGATGCAAAAATTTTCAACAAGATTCTAGCAAATTGGATCCAACAACCCATCTCAAAAATCATCCACCATGACCAAGTAGGTTTCATCCCCAGGATGCGGGGTTGGTTGAACATTCACAAGACCATAAATTTAATTAAGTACATCAACAAATGCAAAAAAAAAAAAAAAAAAAGGAAGCACATGATTATATCATTAGATGTAGAAAAAGCTTTTGTTAAAATTAAGTATTCCTTCTTGATAAAAACTCTCAAACACCTATGTATAGAAGGAACATATCTCAAAATAGTAAGTGACATCTATGATAAACTCATAGCTAGCATATTGCTAAATGAACAGAAACAGGAAACATTTCCCCTGAAATTTGTAATAAGATAAGGCTGCCCATTCTCACCCTTCTTAATCAACATTGTGGTGGAGGTCCTAGCTAGAGCAGTTAGACAAGACAAAGCAATCAGGGGTATCCAAATAGGAAAAGAGGAAGCTAAGTTATCCTTCTTTGGTGACAACACCATCCTATATCTTGAAAACCCTAGTGAATCTGTCAAAAACCTGTTTCACTGACAAAGGACTTTGACAAAGTGTCAGGGTACAAATTAAACATGCAAAAGCCAGTCGCATTCATACACACCAACAACAAGCAGGTGGAGAACCAAATAAAAAGCACAATCCCACTCACGATAGCCAAGAATAAAATGAAATAGTATGGCATCCTCCTAACCAGAGAAGTGAAACATCTTTACAATGAACTACAGAACACCATTCAAAGAAATCCAAGAAGACACAAACAAATGGAAAAACATTCTATGCTCATGAATTGAAAAAATCAACATTGTTAATATGTCCATGCTACCAAAGATAATCTGCAGATTCAGCGCAATACCCATTAAATTACCAACATCATTCTTCTCAGACCTGGAAATGACAATACAGAAATTCATATGGAAACATAAATGACCACAGATAGTGAAAATAATCCTTAGCAAAAGAAACAAAGCAGGAGGTATCACATTTCTAGACTTCAAACTTTACTATAAGAATACAATAATTAAAACAGGCTGACATTGGCACAAGAACAGGCATATGGACCAATGGAACAGGATAGAGATTCTGGAAACAAAACCTCAATTTCTCAACTAACTCATCTTTGACAAAGCCTCCAACAACAACCACTGGAGAGAGGAGAACCTATTTAGTAAGTGGAGCTGGGAAAACTAGCTGATCACATGCAGAAGATTGAAACTGGACCCCGACCTATCACCATACACAAAAATAAACTCTAAATGGATCAAAGACCTAAATGTAAAACCTCAAACTATAAGAATCTTAGAAAACACAGGAGACCCCCTTATAGAAATTGGAACTGGCAATCAATTCTTGATCAAAACCCCAAGTGCCCATGTCATAAGAGATAAGATAGACAAGTGGGACCTCATCAAACTGAAAAGCTTCTGCAAAGCAAAATAAACCATCAAGAGACTGATGAGACAGTCAACAGAATGGGAAAAAATATTTGCCAACTGTATATCTGACAAAGGCCTAATATTTAGGATCTACAAGGAATTTAAATGTGCTGAAAGAAAAAAAAACAAACAACCCCATTAAAAAGTGGGCAAAAACATGAATAGACACTTCTCAAAAGAAGATACATGGTCAACCAACAGACACATGAAAAAGTACTCAGCCTCTTTAATCATCAGAGAAATGCAAATCAAAACCACACTGAGACACCACCTAATCCCAGTAAGAATGGCCATCATTAATAAAACAAACAACAACAGATGATGGCAAGGATGCAGAGAAAAAAGAATGCTTGTACACTGCTGGTGGAAATTCAAACTAATGCAACCTTTTTGGAAAACAGTGTGGTGATTTCTGAAAGAGCTAGAAATTGACCTTCCATATGACCCAGCAATCCCACTATTGTGAATATACTTGGAGGAACTCAAATCATTCTGCAAAAAGATGCATGCACACGCATGTTTATTGCAGTGCTATTTACAATAGCAAAAACATGGAACCAACCATGCTGCTTATTGAAACTGGACTGTATAAAAAATTTGGGCTGGGCTCGGTGGCTCAGCCTGTAATCCCGTGCCTTTGGGAGGCTGAGGTGAGTGGATTGCCTGAGTCCGCGGTTTTGAGACCCGCCTGGGCAGCGAGACCTCATCTCTACAATAAATCAAAAAATCAGCCAGTCATGGTAGTGTGCGCCTGTAGTTCCAGCTATTTGGAAGGCTGAGGTGGAAGGATCACCAGAGCCCAGCAGTTCGAGGCTGCGGTGGCCAGGAGCTGCCACTGTATTCCAGTCTGGGTGACAGAGTGAGACTCCAACTCAAAAAAAAAAAATGTGGTACATATACATGATGGAATACTCTGCAGCCATAAAGAGGGACAAACATATGCACTTTGCAGCTACTTGGATGAATTTAGAGTCTATCATATTCAGTGATCTATCATAAAAACAAAGAACAGTGTAACATATATTCTCACTCATGGCGAACCTTGAACAATTATTATAATACTATAAGAAAGAGATTGGCAGTAGTGGGAGACTGCCAGGGGAGAGGGGGTGGTATTGGCAATTGAGGGAATCCGCCAGGTGACAGGGACACACCTCATCAACAATAGTACCTACATAATGAACATTAGTATACCTAACCCTGAATTGTACCCCACATCTTTAAAATAAAAAATTAAAAAATTCCATCCCAAAACTACAGAATACACATTTTTCTTATAAACACATGGAACATTCTCCAAGACAGACCCTATGATCAGGCACGAATCAAGTCTCAACACATTAAAAAAAATTAAAATCATATTAAGCATCATCTCAGACCATAATGGAATAAAACTAGAAATTAACTCAAAGAAGAAATTGCAAAACCAAACAAAGATATGGATGTTAAACAATTTGTCCCATAATGATCCTTGAGTCAATAGCGAACAAGATGGAAATTTAAAACTTTCTTAAAGTGAATGACAATAATGAAACAAATTATCAAAACCTCTGGGATGCAGCCAAAGCTAAGCTGTGCTCTGGTGAAAATTTATAGTGTTCAAAGCCTACATTAATAAGACTGAAAGATAAAACATTGACCATCACTTCTCAAGGAACATGAACAAACCAAACTGAAAACTAGCAGAAGAAAAGAAATAATGAAGATCAGAGCAGAACTAAATGAAATTGAAATTTTTAAAATGTGTTAAGGATCAATGAAACAAAAGTTGGTTATTTGGAAAGATAAACAAAATTGATAGATCACTAGCTAGATTAATTGAAAAACACAAGAGAGGACTCAAATTAGTTCAATCAGAAATGAAGCAGGTGAAATTACAACTGATACAATGGAAATTCAAAAGATCATCCAAGACTGTTATAAATACCTCTAAGCAAACAAACTTGACAATCAAGAGGAAATGGATAAATTCTTGGAAACATACAAGGAGAACCACAAAACAATGATTAAAGAAATTGTAAAGAGTTAGTTGGGCTTGGTGGCTCAGCCTGTAATCCCGTGCCTTTGGGAGGCTGAGGTGAGTGGATTGCCTGAGCCCACGGGTTCGAGATCCATCTGGGCAACTTGGCAAGACCTCATCTCTACAATAAAAATCAAAAATTAGCTGGGCATGGTAGCGCACGCCTGTAGTTGCAGCTACTTGGAAGGCTGAGGCGGAAGGATCGCCGGACCCAGCAGGTCGAGGCTGCGGTGGCTGGGACGGCCACTGCACTCCAGTCTGGGTGACAGAGTGAGACTCCAACTCAAAAAAAAAAAAAAAAGAAATTATAAAGGACACAAACAATAAAAAATCATTTCATGCTCATGGATTGGAGGAATCAACAGTATTAAAAGGACCATATTATCCAAAGTAATCTACAAGTTTGATGCAATCTCTATCAAACCACCTCTGTCATTTTTCACAGAAACAGAAAAAACAAACCTAAAATTCATATGGAACCAAAAAAAAAAAAGAAAAAAAAGCCAGAATAGCCAAAGCAATCCTAAGCAAAAGGAACAAAGCTGGAGGCATCACATTCTTATTTCAAATTTATACTACAATAGTGCAGTAACCAAAACAGCAAGGTACCAGTACAGGAACAGACACATGGACCAATGGAACCAAATAGAGACTCCAGAAATAAACCCAAATACCTAGTACAACTGATCTTTGACAAAGCAGACAAAAACATACACTGTGTGATAGCACCCTGTTCCACAAATGGTGCTTAGAAAACTGGATAGCTACATGCAGAAAAATTAGCTCCTCATCTACATAAATTAACTCAAGATAGATTAAAGACTTAAATGTTAGACCTGAAGCCATAAAAATCCTAGACAAAAAACTAGAAAAAACACCATGGGCATCAGCCAAGGCAAAGAAATTTTGGCTAAAACTCCAAAAGCAAATGAAACTAAAACAAAAATAAATAAGTAGTACTTAATTAAACTAAAACATTTCTGCACAGAAAAATAAATACTCAACAGAGCAAAGAGGCAGCCTACAGAATGGGGAAAGATATTTCCAAGTCTTGCATCTGACTAATGACTAATATCCAGAATCTACAAAGAACTAAAACAAATCAGTAAGAAAAAAAGCAAATAGCCCCATTAAAAAATTGGCAAATGACATGAAAAGACAACTGTCAAAAGATTTACAAATGGCCTACAAACATATTTAAAAGTGGTCAACATTACTTATCACAAAGGCAATGCAAATTAAAACCACATGGAGCTACCACCTTAAACCAGTCAGAATGACCATTATGAAAACATTAAAAAAACAGTAAAACAATAGATGCAGGCACAGATATAGAGAAAAGGGAACACTTACATGCTGTGGATGGAAATGAAAATTAGTGCAACTTCTATGGAAAGTGGTATGGAAATAACTCAAAGAACTTACCATATGATCCAGTAATCTTACTACTAGGTATCTACCCTAAGGAACAGAGGTTGATATATAAAAAAGACACCTACACCCACATGTTTATCACAGCACAATTCATAATTGCTTAGGACAGAGGATAGGAATGGGATAAATAATAATGGGCATAAAGGATTTTACTGGGGTGATGAAAATATTCTACAACTTATTTATGGTGGTCATTGCATAACTCAGTATATTTATTAAAATCGCCTAATTATACACTTGAAATGGATGAATTCTGTGATATATAAAATATGTCAGAGTAAAGTTATTAAAACATGCTAAATGAAAGATAAACATAACTACATGATTCCACTTCTATACAATTCTAGAAAAAACTGAACTGTAGTGACAGAAAACACATCAGTAGATGCCTGGGATTAGGGCTCAGGAAATTGGCTTGACTACAAAGAGGCACAAGGCAATGTTTTAGGGTGGTGGTTGCATTCTTGTACACTATTACTAAAATTTACCAAACTGTGCTTCTAACTGGTGAAATTTACTGTATCTAAATTCTATCTCAAAATAGCACAAATAAGATTGACAGGAAAGTGGCACAAAAGAAACTTTCTAGAGTTATCACAGTAAATATTTTGTATCTCAATTGAGATATAAAATATTTATATCTCATGGTGGTTACATAGGTGTATGTATTTGTGAAAACAAAATTTTAGGTTGCTAATGGTTAGTGAGTTACAAAGGAACATAAGAAAGTAAGGAAAAATGTACGCACATTACTTACATAAATCTATTAAGAAAGTTGTAAGATAATACAAAAAAATCAATGAAACAAAAAGATGGTTCTTCGAAAGGATAAACAAGATTGATGGTCCCCTAGCTAGACTGACCAAGAAAAAGAGAGAAAAAACCTAAATAAGCACAATCAGAAACACAAAAGAAGAAGTCACATCTGACCCTGAAGAAAGACAAAAGATCGTTAGAGACTACTATGTACACTTGTATGGAAACAAACTTGAAACCTTAAGGAAATGGAGGACTTTCTGACATCACACAACCTGCCTAGGTTGAAACAAGAAGAAATTGAGACCCTAAATAGACCAATAACAATCAAGGAAATTGACTACGTAATAAGAAAACTATCTACAAAAAAAAGCCTGGGTCCAGATGACTTTCCAGCAGAATTCTACAAGACATTTAAGGAGGAGCTGTTACCAATCCTACTGAAGGTATTCCAGGCGATTGAGAAAGATGGAATTCTACACAAATCATTTTACAAAGTTAACATCACATTGATACCCAAGCCAGGTAAATACCCAACAAAAAAAGAGAACTACAGGCCGATATTCTTGATGAACATAGATGCTGAAATTCTCAATAAGATCCTAGCAAACTGGATTCAACAACACATCTTAAAAATCATCCATCATGACCAAGTAAGCTTCATCCCTGGGATGCAAAGCTGGGTCAACATTCGTAAAACCATAAATGTAATTAAATACATCAACAGATGTCAAAACAAAAGCCACATGATTATATCATTAGATGCAGAAAAGCTTTTGATAAAATCCAGCACCCCTTCTTGATATAAACCCTCAAACATCTAGGCATATGGGGAACATACCTTAAGATAGTAAAAGCCATCTACAAGAAACCCACAGCCAACATACTCCTAAACAGATAAAAATTGGAACCATTTCCCCTGAAAACTGGAACAAGACAAGGATGCCCACTCTCACCCCTCCTGTTCAATATAGTATTGGAAGTCCTGGCTAGAGCAATCAGAGAAGAGAAGGTAATCAGGGGTATCCAAATAGGAAAAGAGGAAGTCAAGCTATCTCTCTTTGCAGATGACATGATCGTTTACCTTGAAAACCCAAGAGAATCTGTCAAAAACCTCCTTACACTGATAAAGGACGTTGGCAAAGTCTCAGGATATAAAATAAATGTGCAAAAGACAATCACATTTCTTTAGACCAATAATAAACAAACAGAAACCCAAATAAAAAACACAATTCCATTCACAATAGCCACAAAAAAATGAAATACCTTGTCATCTTCCTAACCAGAAACGTGAAAGACCTTTACAGTGAAAACTACAAAACACTGCTCAAAGAAATCAAAGATGACACAAATAAGTGGAAAAATATCCCATGCTTATGAATTGGAAGAATCAACATTGTGAAGATGTTCATCCTACCTAAGACAATCTACAGATTTAATGCAATACCCATCAAATTACAAGCAACATTCTTCTCAGACCTAGAAAAAACAATACAGGAATTCATATGGAAACACAAACAACCAAGAATAGTCAGAACAATCCTCAGCAAAAAAAAAAAAAACAAAGCAGGCAGTATCACATGACCAGACTTCAAACTTTACTATAAAGCTACGATAATCAAAACAGCTTGGTATTGGTACAAAAACAGGCATATAGACCAATGGAATAGAATTGAGATTCCAGAAGGTAAACCTCAATTTCTCAACCAACTCATTTTCGACAAAGCCTCCACCATCTACCACTGGGGAGAGGAGAACCTATTCAGTAAATGGTGCTGGAAAACTGACTGACCACATGCAGAAGACTCAAACAAGACCCCTATCTATCCTCATACACAAAAATTAACTCTAAATGGATCAGAGACCTAAATGTAAAATCTCAAACCATAAGAACCTGAGAAAATGTAGGACATACCCTTATGGAAATTGGAACTGGCATCCAATTCCTGAATAAAACCCGAAACCCATCGGCCATAAGAGATAAGATAGACAAGTGGGACCTCATTAAACTGACAAACTTCTGCAAAGCCAAAGAAACCATCAAGAGAGCAGGGAGACAGCCTACAGACTGGGAAAAAGTCTTTGCCAACTCCAGGTCCAACAAAGGCTTAACATCTTGGATCTACAAGGAACTCAAATGTGCTGAAAAGAAAAAAACAAACAACCCCATTATAAAGTGGGCAAAAAATATGAACAGGCACTTCTCAAAGGAAGACATCTGAGCAGCCAACATGAAGAAATGTTCAACCTCACTAATCATCGAGTTGCAAATCAAAACCACACTGAGATACCACCTAACTCCAGCCAGAATGGCAATTATCAATAACTCAAAAAATAACAGTTGCTGGAGAGGGTGTGGTGAAAAGCAAACACTCCTACACTGTTGGTGGGAGTGCAAACTGGGGCAACCTCTGTGGAAAACAATGTGGTGATTCCTAAAAGCTCTAAATATCAACCTCCCATATGACCCCGCAATCTCTCTACTGGGAATATACCCTGAAGAACTCAAATCACTCTATAAAAAAGATACCTGCACATGTATGTTTATTGCAGCATTTTTCACAATAGCAAGAACCTGGAATCAACCATACTGTCCATTAAAAGAAGACTGGATTAAAAAATATGGTACATATACACAATGGAATACTACACAGCCATAAAAAAGAACAAAAGCATGAACTTTGCAGCAACCTGGATGGAGCTAGAGTCCATAATACTGTGTGATCTCTCACAGAAACAAAGATCTGAGTATCACATGTTCTCACTCATATTGCAGACCTTGAACATCCACGATAATACTATAAAAAAAAACTGATGGTGATGGGAAACTATGGGGGGGAGGGGAAGAGAGGTGGGATTAAGGATAGTCAATATCTGTTTGGGGATGGGGAGACACCCCTTATCAACAAGGGTACCTGAACGAAACATATTTGTATACTTAAGCCTAAACTGTACCCTACAATATCAAAATTAAAAATATTGATGTAAAAAAAAGAAAGTCGTAAAGTATAAAGAAAATGTGGAAATAGTATAACTATTCTCTAAAGTAGAATATATATGTTAAGTTTTTAGATAACAATTATTGGCTATTTGGAGAAGGAATACAAAATATAGATATAAAATGTACAGAATAGATTAAATTTTGCTAATGAAAAATCCAAATTATGCATTAGGAAAAGAGAGAATTTGGAAAATGTTAAGACATATGAGAAAATTTTAAAGGTCAGATATGTAAAAATTGCCTTTTTTGTTGTTGCTGAATAGGAATCTCATTCTGTCACCCCAAGGGTGGTATGCAGTGGCACCCTCACAGCCAACTGCTGGGCTCAGGTAATCCTTCAGTCTCAGTCTTCCAAGTAGATGGATCCACATGTGTGTACCACCATGCCTGGCTAATTTTTTTGATTTATTGTAGAGACAAGGTCATGCTAAGTTGTCCAGGCTGGTCTTGAACCCCTGGGCTCAGGCAATCCTCTCATTTCCACCTCCCAAAGTGCTTGGATTACAGATGTGAGCCACCATGCCTCACAAAAGTATAACTTTTTAAAATTAAAAATGCGAAAAAGAACAAAATAAATATTCAACAATATAGTTTAAATGTTTTTTGATATTTAAAAATCAATAATGCTGGGAAATGAAAGCACTTGCCATTTCCTAAATGACATAGGCATTAGTCAATTCCAAAGTACTGTGACAATTCTAGGAAAAGAGATTTCCTTCACTGTGCAAAGGAGAGTGAAAAAAAGAATCATTTTCAATGATATGGCACACATATGATGACATGAGAAAAATTACATCCTCTTAAGTAACTGATATGACTGTTCCTTTTAGCAGAGACTTATTTTTTTCCCCAAAAATTGTTTGATCTGACTGGGGTTCTAAAAGTGACAAAGCAGTAGGCTATGAGCATTTGCAGAAGAATTGGCTTCTTTTGACAATGACATTTAGAAGAAGAAGCTGCAATAAGACTTACCCCTGACTTTGCCACAAAAATCATGGGTGCCAGAACACCGAAAATGACATTCTTAAATTAGTGGAAGAAAAAACTTGCAGAAGTTATTTTTATACCCAGCAAAAACATAAAAAATGAAAATACAACAACAACAACAAAAATGATCAGGATAAAAGAGAACTTGCTTACAGAAGACCCAAATAATAGAGAATTTTTCAGACAGAAGGAAAATAATCATAGAGGGAAATTTTAAAAATGCAAAATAAAATAACAATCGAAAAAATCAATGTGTATAAGCAAAATAAATATTAAATGCCTACTAACTACACAAAACAATGAAAGTAATATTAATGTTTTGTGGGACTGAAACTATATAGAATGAAAATGATGTCACAATAATGCATAGAGGAATATGGAATTAAGGTGTTTTAACTTTCTAGGAATACCAGAAAAATTGTAGCAGAAAAACAAATTATTTTAGACTGTGGTAAGTTAAGGATTCTGTTTTGATAGCTAATGTAACATAATAGAATAGTAAGATACTATATACTTAACAAATTAACATATAAACAATGAAAATGTTTAATGAATCTCAGAAATACAAGATAGGAGACTAAAGAAAAACAAAATAGGTGGGTCAAATGAGAAAAAGAATTAGGATAATAGATATAACCCAACCATAGTAGTAAATCTATTAAAAGAAAAAGATTCAAATACTCCAAGTATTTTCCTTTTAATTTATGTGTAATATTTTTAGTAATAATGGTCAGAACATAACATATAGTATCTGCTCTGTAACCATATCCATAGTTTCTATGTAAAGATATTTGGCGCTTATACCAAGGCTTTCCCATTCCTGCATTATTTTTCTTTCTTTGTGTCTTTAATTTTGGATCATATTTTAATTTAAAATATATATGTACAAGTGTGAAAAGGCAAATACTTCTACACACACAGAGACTAATTAATTGTGTTCAGAATATATTATGAATTTTAAAAGTAACAAGAAAGAAACAAAAGACAGGCAAAACAATAAGCAAATGGACAAAATTAGTTTAGCTGGCACTTTATAAGAGGATATCCAAATTATTAATAAACATATGAAAAGATGATAACTTTTCTTAGTCATCAGAAAATGCAAATTAATTAATCTGTATGCATAAGATTAAAATGGAAGGAAATTCAGATTTGGTAAGAGTTGGCAACTGGAGTTCTCATATATTCCAGCAGGTATTGTAAATTGGTACAATTGCATTGAAAGCAGTTTGGTAGTACCTAAGAGAGTTACACATATGCTTACCCTGTCACCTAATAATTCTATGCCGAAGTATGCATTCTTTTTTGTAACATGTTTTGTAAAGCATGAGTATTAGCTACTTTACTTTAAAGGCCAAGTGCAAAATTAAAATAAAAGACTGCTGTCAAAGAAAGATTAATAGCACACAGTATTGTTGACTAAAATCTAGAGTCTTCAATGTCAATGTCTCAGTAGATTAGGAAGGAAAAAGCAATTAAGAATAGTTCAGAAACTAAATAATTGATATAATATATTTCTTCTCTTTTTCACACACACAAACATAAATACATATTCTATGGCAATACACATGCAGTATTTATGAATTTTATCACATGTTAGACTTTAAAATATAACCAATGCATTCTAAAATAGTGAAAGTTGTATAGAATAGATTCAAATATACTTTTTTTTGCCTCAATTGAATAAACCAAAAATAAATAGTATAATACCAAAAGTCCCACCACCTGTTAATATAAAAATTGGACCTTAAACTATTTTGAGTTTTATTAAATGAAGAGCAAAATTTCAAAATATATTTAAAATAACAAAAATGAAGATTTTTATGTAATATAGGCTCAGAGGAAAACCCAGAGTCAAAAAATTAAATTACTAGTGAATAAAAGGCTTGCAAACACATTTGTAAAGCATTACATTTCTGAAGTTTGACAAAAAATAAAATAATCAAAATTAGAAGGTGACAGATATAAAACAGGAGTTAATACATATGATAAGTAATAGTGAATCCATTTAAAGAGAAAAGGGAGAAATCACACGTCAAAATTAGAATATAAATTGGGGAAAGAATAGAAAAATAATGTTAAGATTTAGAAAATTATTTACCCCATGCAAGTAAATTTGAAAACCAGGAAGAAATAATTGAATTTCAAGAAACCTCCATCACCAAGACTAACTGCATAAAAGGTAGAAATATTTAGTGATGAAAATTACCTAAAATGAAATGCAAAATGTTTTTGAGGTGAGAATCCTTTCTCCAAAACATAGAAGAAAACTCTTTAGTGGGTGAAGACACTGTAAATATACACCAAATATCCAAATTTGTTTAAACTTGTTTTAAAAAAACAGAGAACTTTAAATTCTTTTTGTAAAGGAAGTCAGCATAGCAATGTAGTATCACAACCTGAACAAAATAATACAAAAATGGAAAATCAAAGACTATATCTTTTATGAATATTTGAGCAAACATGCTAAAGAATTGACAAATAATATCCAACAATAATCTATCACGAACAAATACAATACTGTTTATATCACATCATAACCATTGTAAAGGAAAATAAATGATCACTTTCCCAAGTCATGAGTTAAAAAAATATATATGAAATTCAATACTCATTCCTGTTAAAATCATTATTAAATGGGAAGGGAAGCCTATTTTCTTTACAATATGTTATGGTATTTTTCCATTTAGAAAATATTAATATTTATACAATCAAGTCTATCTTAGGTATTTCTCACTACAATATTGAAAACAAATAGACTCCTTAAACCAGAAAATTGCTTTTTAGATTTCTTACAAAGAAGCTTTCATATTTGAAAAAGGATATATGTAAGAGGGTGGTTATTGAAAGTTTATTGCACAATTGAGACCAAAACAATTATTAAGGATCAACTGATCAAAAAGATGATTCTTTGAAAGGATAAATAAGATTGATAGACCATTGACCAGATAAATAAAAGAGAAGGAGAGAGAATTCAAATGAGTACAAAGAAAAACAGAAAAGATGTTACAACCAACCTCTCAAAAGACAAAAGATTTTCAGAAATTACTGTAAGCATTTGTATGCATGTAAGCTGAAGAATCTAGAGGAAATGGATAAATTCCTGGAATCACACAATCTTTCATGATTGGAGCAGGAAGAAACCCTTAACAGACCAACAATGAGTCACAAAATTGAATCAGTAATAAAAGACCTATCAACTAAAAAAAGTCCTGGACCAGCAGATTCACAGCCAAATTCTGTAAAAGTCAGAGCTGATACTAATTCTACTGTAACTGTTCCTAACAATCAAGAAAGAGAAAATTCTCCCTAAATAATTCTATGAAGCCAATATCATGCTAATACCAAAATCTGACAAAGACACAACAAAAAAAGAAAACTGCAGACCAATATCCCTGATAAACATAGTTGAAAAAGTCCTCAACAAAATACTAGTTAACCGTATCCCACAGCACAACAACAATATCATTTCATTATAATAAAGTGAACTTTATTACTGGATTGCAAGGTTGGTTGAATATATACAAATTAATAAACATTATCCATCACATAAACAGACTTAAAAATAAGTACCACATGATTATCTCAATATATACAGAAAACGTATTCTATAAAATCCAACATTCTTTCATAATAAAAATCCTCAATCATATAGGCATAGAAGGAAAATGCTTCAAAATAATAGAAGACATCTATGACAAAAAATTAGCCAACATCACACTGAATGGGCAGAAGTTGTAATTCTCCTAAGAGCTGGAACAAGACCAGAGTGTTTACTCTCTCAACTCCTATTTAGCAGATGCTAAAGCAATCAGGCAAGAGAAATGTTTCCAAATAGGAAAAAAAGGAAGTCAAATGATCTCTCTTCACAAATGATATGATTCTATATTTCAAAAATCCTAAATATTTCACCAAAAGACTAGATCTAATAAGTGACTTCCATGAAGTCTTGGGATACAAAATTCAAGTTAAAAAATCAGTAGCATTTCTTCTACACACCAGCAATGTTCAAGCTGAGAACCAAATGAAGAACACAATCTCATTTACCACCAGCCCTCCCCCCCACACACACAGAGAACTGGGAGTATATCTAACCAAGGATTTTCTCAAAGATTTCTATGACAAGAACTAAAAAACACTACTGTAAGAAATCAACACTGAAAAGCACAAGTGGAAAAAATTCCATGCTTATAGATTGAAAAAAATCACTATGTTAAAATGTCCATACTGTCCAAGGAAATATATAAATTCCTATCAAACTATTATCAACATTTTTCACAGATCTAGAAAAAAACAACTCTTACATTCATATGGAAGCAAAAAAGAACTCGAGTAGCCAAAGTAACCTTAAGTAAAAAGAAAAAAGCCAGAGACATCACATTACCAGATTGCAAACTTCACTACAAGGCTACGATAACCAGAACAGAATGGTACTGGTATAAAAATAGAATAAAGAACTCAGAAATAAAGTCACTCACATACAACCAACTGATCTTTGACAACATAGACAAAAATAAACAATTGGGAAATTACACTCTATCAATAAGCCATTTAATAAATAATGCTTGGAAAACTGGCTGACCATATGCAGAGGAATGATCTGGACCCCTTCTCACCATATACAATAATTAACTCAAAGTGGATTAAAGACTTAAAAGTCAGACCTCAAACCATAAATAACCTAAAAAAAAAAAACCCTTAGAAACATTGTTCTAGACATCAGTCTAGGCAAAGAACTTATGACTGTGTCCTCAAAAGCAAATGCAAGAAAAACAAAAATTGACAAGTGAGACCTAATTAAACAGAAGAGCTTCTGCACAACAAAAGAAACAATCAACAGAGTAAATAGACAACTCACAGAATGGGAGAAAATATTTGCAAACTATGCATCTGACTGAGGGCTAATATCCAGAGTCCATAAGAAACTTAAACAAATTGACGGGAAAAATCAAATAACCCCATTTAATAAATGGGCAAAGAACATTAAAAGACACTTCTCAAAAGACATACAAGTGACCAACAGACATATAAAAAATGCTCTGCATCACTAATTATTAGAGAAATGCAAATCAAAACCACAATGTGTTACCTTCTAATATCACTAAGAATGACTATTATTAATAAGTCAAAAAAAAAAATAACAGATGTTGATGAGGTTGTGGGGTAAAGGGAACATTCATACACTGTTGGTGGTAATGTAAACTAGTTAAACCTCTACCGAAAGCAATTTGGAGATTTCTCAAAGAACTAAAAATAGATTTACCATTTGACTCAGCAGTCTCACTACTGAGGAGCATAAATTGTTTTGCCAAAAAGACACATGCATTGTTATATTTATTGCAGCACTATTCACAGTTGCAAAAACTTGGAACCAACCTAGGTATCCAACAGTGGTGGGTTGGATAAAGAAAATATGGTACACATATACCATGGAATACTATATAGCCATAAGTATGAAAAAAATCATGTCCTTTGCAGAAATGTGGATGTATCCAGAGGCCATTATTGTAAGTGAATTAACATAGAAGCAGAAAACCAAATACCATAGGTTCTCATTTACAAGTGGCAGCTAAACACTGAGTATACATGGGCATAAAGATCGAAATTACAGACACTGGGAATCTTTAATGGGGAAGAGAGGGAGGGAGCCAAGGTTTCAAAAACTACCTATTGGGTGCCATCCTCACAATTTGGATGGCAGGTCTAATAGGAATCCAAACATCACCATCACACCATTTACTCATGTAACAAAAGTGCACATATGTCCCTTGAATCTAAAGGAAAAAAAGAGTAAAACGTAAATGACCCTCAACGAGGAAGAAATTATACAAATTATGGTTCATTCAAATTTTGGAAAAATAAATGGTCATTTAAGAGAATGAAGTCAAGACTCCCAAAATGTATTGTCATGACTTATTTAGTTAAATATAAATATTAAAGTATACTAAAATATCCTCAGGAACTCTTATGACCACTGAGTCTGAGGAATAGAGTATTGATGTCCTATAAGTAAAAGTTCAATTTTAGTTTTAGAAACTAAATTAACTAAATCAACATTTTTGAGAAGCATATGGTATTCCTTTAAGATATACATTTTAGAGAAACTTTGGGAGATGGCTGACTAGCTGCAGATAGTGTATGCCTCCTCCACAGAAAGGCATCAGTATAAGTAAGTATAAATTTTCAACAGATCATCCAAAAGAGAATACTAAGATTCACCAGAGGAGAGATGGGAAGCACCAGAAGTAAGGAAATAGAGGGTTAAAGGCAGCTTGCCCATCTGGGGGCTGACTGAGTGCCAGGAGAGGCTTTGGGATGTGGAGAAACAGTAAGAGAAACCCCAAAGGCTCCACACCCTGAAACAAGCTTTTATAATATTGGTTGTTGGAGAAACTCTTGACATAGTAGGGTCTTGGGCTTTAAATTTTGCTATAAGCCTACAATAATCAAAACAGTGTGGTATTGTTACAAGAACAGACATATAGACCTGCAAACCCTCAGTTTCTCAACCCACTCATCTTCATCAAGCCTTCACTAACAACCACTGGGGAGAGAAGAACTTATTCAATAAATGGTGCTGGGGAAACTGGCTGAACATATGCAGAAGATCAAAACAAGACCCCTACCTATCACCATACACAAAAATCAACCCTAAATGGATCAAAAATCTAAATGTAAAACCTTAAACTATAAAAACCTTGGAAAATGCAGGAGAAACCCTTATAGAAATTGATATGGGCAACCAATTCTTGATCAAAATCCCAAGTGCCCATGCCATAAGAGATAAGATAGACAAGTGAGACCTTATCAAACTGTATAGCTTCTGTAAAGCAAAAAAACCCATCAATAGTGTGAGAAGACAGCCCACAGAAAGGGGAAAAAAATATTTGCCAACTGTATATCTGACAAAGGCCTAACATCTAGGATCTACAAGGAATTAAAACATGCCAAAAAGAGAAAAAACAAGCATCCCTATTAAAAAGTGGGCAATAGACATGAATAGACATCTCTCAAAAGAAGACATATGAGCAGCCAACAGATACATGAAAAAATCCTCATCTTCACTTATCACCAAAGAAATGCAAATTAAAACTACCCTGAGATACCACCTAACTCCAGTCAGGATAGCCATCATCAATAACTCAAAAAACAACAGATGCTGGAGAGGATGCAAGGAAAAGGGAACACTTCTACACTGTTAGTGTGTGGAGAGCGCGGCCTGAGCCAAGATGGCGCCCGGGACCTCTGCCAAGTCCCATGATTAGGCGCATGATATACCGCCGGGCCCTCCTTCACTGCGCACCGCGCAAGCGCAACGCTGCAGAGCCTATGAACTGCTGACACGCTGGTACGGGACTTGTGGGTGGAGACCAAGGGATATAAGTACGGGACAACGGGGAAGAAGGTAGAAGAAGAAGAAGAAGAAGAGAAGGAAGAAGCTGGCATGGCGTAAAGGCTGAATAAACCGCTTTGAGAAGAACACGTTGTTGTTGCCTCCTTCCTGCTGGTCAGGGGTGAGCGACATTAGTGGGAGTGTAAACTAGTAAAACCTCTGTGGAAAACAATGTGGTGATTCGTAAAAGATCTAAAAATTGACCTCATACACCCAGCAATTCCCCTTTTGGGAATATACCCAGAGGAATTCAAATCATTCTACAAAAAGATACCTGTGCACACATGTTTATTGCAGCCCTATTCACACAGCAAAAACATGGAACCAACCATGTTGGTTGAAAGTAGACTGGATTAAAAAATGTGGAATATTAGGATGGAATATTATGCAGCCATAAAGAAAGACAAAATTATGGACTTCACAGCAATTTGGATGGATTTATAGTTTGTATTATTCAGTGATCTATCACAGAAACAAAGAACTGAGTACATGTTCTCATTCATAAGCAGACCCTGAATAATTATCATAATACTATACAAAAGGGATTGGCAGTAGTGGAAATTCCCAGAGCAGGGAGTAGGAGGACACATTTAATCAATAAGGTATTGGATCTCAAACCAGGTGACATGGGGACCAAAGTGAGGCCCAAACTTTATCTGTACAACGACCATTTGTATAGCTAACTCTGAATTGTACCCCACATCTTTAAAATAAAAATAAGCTGGGCTCGGTGGCTCAGCCTGTAATCCCGCGCCTTTGGGAGGCTGAGGTGAGTGGATTGCCTGAGCCCGCGGGTTCGAGACCCGCCTGGGCAGCGAGACCTCATCTCTACAATAAATCAAAAAATCAGCTGGGCGTGGTAGCGTGCGCCTGTAATTCTGGCTACTTGGAAGGCTGAGGCGGAAGGATCGCCGGAGCCCAGCAGGCGAGGCTGCAGTGGCCGGGAGCGGCCACTTCACTCCAGTCTGGGTGACAGAGTGAGACTCCAACTCAAAAAAAATAAATAAATAAAAAAAATAAAATAAAAAATAAAAATAAAAATAAAATCAAAAGATTGCCCAGAGACATTGCTGTAGGAAGGGAACAATATTAGACCATTCTGAGCTTGAGTGTTTTATACAGGAGAGAGGTTTACTTTGACTCACAATTCTGCATGGTGCTGGCATCTGCTGGCCTTCTGATGAGGTCTCAGGAAACTTATAATTATTGCAGAAGTTGGAGAAAAAGCAGTCATGACACATGGCTAGAGTAGAAGCAATAGAGAGGAGCAGGTGGTACAGTTATCAGGTGAATTAATAGAAGGAGAACTCACTCATTACTGTGAGAATGACACCAGGCCATTCAAGAGGGATCCACCCCCATGACTTACTCAACTCCCACTAGGCCTCACCTGCAACACTGGAGATCACATTCAGCATGAGATTTGGAAGGAACAGCAAAACAAACTATATCAGGAACCCATATGGAATCCTGTAGGCATCTAAGCCTAGAGCACCCTTAGTTGTGTGCCCGTTTGAGTGCCTAGATACCAGAGATCTACAGATAAAGCTGCTGCCACAGTACTTCTCCAGGGAGGGAGAAAGGAGACTGAGTGCTCTCACACATTCCTAGAAGGACCCCTGGGCAGGCTGCTATTTAGACTGATAAATGAGTGCACTCTATTCTTCTCTGCTTCTTTCCCATGCTGCTTGACTGGGAAAGATGCCATCCTCTCTGGTTCCCAAGCACAAGGTGCCATTTTGAGAGTATAATGCTGGGTTGCATCCTGCCTTTGGTTGAGTTTGGGCTGATCTGGCTGTAACTGCCAATAAGCCAAGGAGGGTTAGGGAAACTAGGCTCTCTTTCATATATCTAGGACAATTCTCACTGTCCTGCAATGGGCTGCTGTGAGACTAGACATGAATGGATCACACTCCTCACTTCTTCTTGCCCATCAGCTTGCCTGAGAGGGAAGCCACCCTCTCTGGTCCCAGGCTCAAGATGCCATTTTGAGAGTTTAATGATTGGCCTTAACTTGCTCATGAGCTGAGTTCAGGCTAACACAGCTGTCCAGTCAAGAAGGGACAGAAACCAGGCTTTAATACCATATCTAGAACAATATCGAGGAACTTGTTATGGGCTGCTGTAAACCTGAGACTCCTTACCCATGTGTATGGCCCATGCTTAGAAGCTTCTTGCCCTGCTTATTGCCTGAGTGGGGCTTCATCCTCTTTGGTCATCATTCCACAGCTGGCAGCAATTTGAGAGTTAAATACTGGGCTGTGCCCCACTCTTGAGCTGGATTCGAAGTGATGTAGCTGTAACCACTCTCCAGCCAGAGGAGAGACAGAGGAGACCAAGCTCTTCCAAACACACTTAAGACAGTATCCATCACTCCTCTATAAGTAGCTGTGGGACTGAGGACTAACCTGCCATTGCAGCTACCTTCAACACTAACACTGAAGGCTTGGGTCCCGGTGGGTTGCTTCATAACAACGACCACCATCACCCACACCACACCAGCTACCCAGAGGCCTGAGAACTCACCCACATTCCTAGTCCATTCCCACTTTTAAGCAAGTCACCTGGAGGCCAAAGAATTGACCCTTCAGGAACTACCAACATGAGATTCAGCGTAAGCTTCTCTGGGTACTAAAAACAGACACACCTCACTACTGCCACATCAGTATCTGAAAACTGGCCCAGCAAAACTTCACCATAATCTCAGCTAATACCTATACACTAAGTCACTGAGAAAATCACAGATACCACTAATCCTGTATATTGCTGAAGAAGTCATGTAAAGACCACGCTACCGTAGGCACCCAAAATATACTACTCAACCAACAACATATACATATCTTTGGAGAAAATAATATCCTCCCTTATAAAAGTAGTTTTAAAAAGTTGGAACAAAAATTGGATGATTCTTATTGTCCTTCTTTGGGACAAGATTCTGTTATATTTATTGGCTGTCTAATGAAAATGAATGTAGAATTATTTCAGTTTTTGAAGTATTCATAGTTTCAGAATAATATGTCTCTCTCTGTCTCTCTCTCTCTCTCTCTCTCTCTCTCTCTCTCTCTCTCTCTCTGTGTGTGTGTGTGTGTGTGTGTGTGTATGTGTTTGAATTGACCACTGTAAAATGTAGATCCCATAGGAAATATAGGGGTTATATTTTTATCTAGACTTACCTCAGTGACCTCACCAGATAAAACTGAAGTTTTCCAATGGCAGATAGTGAACTATAATGATTGCTCTTTGGTTATCATAGCAGGGAAATGATAGTAGCTTCATCTGGTGGTGATGGTGCTGGTTTCTAAATTATCATGAAAAACTGAGGCAGTGGGTCTTTATGTATTGGCCTACAGAGAAATAGTATTTCTGGAACATAATAATTGATTAATCATAATATAGATTATTGATAGGTTCATTCTTAGGAACTTGTGGAAGAAGAATTTAATGGAGAGGGAGGTAGTAGAAGATGAAAGGAGAATAAATCCTATCTACCATTCAATGAATACTTACTACAGACCATGAAATGTTTATGGGGTTTAATAAAAATGAGGTAGTTACCTTATGAGTAAGGTAACTGTGCCACAGAAAAGTTCAAGACTTGCTAAGGAACATACAGTTAGTTAGGTGAAGACTAGGAATTTGAACCCAAGCCGACTCTTCTGTGTGTCTAACAGTGATACTATACTTTGTTTCAAATGGGGACCACCTTTTTAATGAGAACAAACTAGGGAAGAATAATTCATGAAGTAAAGTAAAAGGCTGTGGAGAAGACAGCCAGCCAGAGAGTCATTCATGCTTCACAATCATAACCATTCTCTGAGAGGAATTGTGCAGATGTTCTGGTTTGTGCATTGCCAGTGTATTACCAAGCAGACTTAACTTATAAATAGTACAGTCAAATCATTTTTATATGTCCTCTTGTTGCTCTATTCCAGGGCATTGCCCTGGGAACTCCCGTTCAGTGTTGTGGAATTTCTTTCAGATATGCATTTGGACATAAAGTATAATGAGAGGGGATGTCAGAAAAATGGAGTAAAATAACTTGAACATCGCAGGTCTATAAAACTCCAAATCTCATGTGAGTATAAAAAAAAGAGAAACCTTATTTATCTTGTAACTTTAAAAACTAAAAAAAAAATTTATGAATATATACATGTATATGCACAAAGAGTAGTCCCCCTCTTCTCTACAGTTTTGCTTTCTGGAGTTTCAGTTACTAGCAGGCAAACATGGTCTGAACACGTTAAATGTAAAATTCCAGAAATAAACAATAAGTTTTCAATTGCATGCTGTTCGAAGTTTGGTGATCAAATCTGGCCTCATCCAGCTCCTTGTCACCTACATGTGAATCCTCCCTTTATTCAGGGTCTCCACGCTTTAGACACGCTCATCCCTGTAACTGCTTAGTAGCCATCTTAGTTATCACCACTGCCATGCGTCATAGTGCTTGTGTTCAAGTGACCATTATTTGACTTAATAAAGGCCCTAAAGCACAAGACTAATGATACTGGCAATTCCAGTATGCTAAAGAGAAAACTTAAAGTGTTTCCTTTAAGTGAAAAGGTGAAAGTTCTAGACTTAAGAAAAGGAGAAAACTTGTATTCTGAGGTTGCTAAGATCCATGGTAAGAATGAATCTATCCTCCATGAAATTGTGAAGAAAAAAGAAATTGGTGCTGGTCTTACTCTTGCATCTCAGACTGCAAAGTTATAGCCACGGTGTTTGATAAGTGTTTAGTTAATTTGGAAAAGGCATTACAATTGTGGGAGAAAGATGCAAACAGTAATGTGTTTTGATTGATATCAGTTGGGTACTATTTGTGATTTCAGGCAACCACTGGAGGTCTTGGGATATATTGCAACACATAAGGAGTAACTTCTGTGTTAATTTATGTTTTAAAGAATATTCAGTATCTCTGAATTCTTAAATCTCTAAACTTTTTTTTAATATGGATGAAACTTTAAATAATGATGCAAGGTAAATAATCTTAAGAGTTTGAACAAAATACCAAAAACTGATTTTAAAGAAAGGTCAATAATGGAAAATAAGATAAATTTAAAGTATTATCTCCCAATACTTCCAAGAAGAGTCACTTAAAGCCAACTCCAAATCAAGAATTATGTTGTATATAGCAAGCTGGTTAGTTTGATTAAATGTCACTAATGTCAATGAGTCAAGCAATGAGGAACAGAAAGATGATCATCAGAATTCCTTGAGCAGGTTGTTTTAGAAGAGTTATTTCTCAGAGGAGAAGCTGCAGGAAGGTGGACAAGATGACCCAGGGAGTCTTTTGTGGCTTCATTAACTGTTTTTTGTATTTTGCTTTGCCCACGTTGTAGTTTGTCTCCCTTTTGGGTCTGTGTTATTCCAGGCTTCCCAAGGAGTGAGGCCTATCAAGTTAAGTTTGGATATAGATAATTTCTCTGTCAGGATAACTTTTCCAATTTGGGTTTAATTTAACTCACTTTCTTCTGCATTTCCAAAGCTTGGGAAAACCCTGGCACTCCTGTAGGCATAATAAATAACACTCAGAACTACAAATTGATTATGGATATTATGAGTTATATTTGCATCATAAACATAAAGAATTAGAGTCGTTGCCTACTTTCTGGAAAATGGCAACTGGAAACAACTCCAGTTTAATATAACACAAAAATTATTTTGTGTGAGAACACAGCATTCTCTATAGTGAGTTTTGTTCTTGGCAAAGGATATGTCATGTAGCTGGCTTGATCCTCGAGCCCATCTGGAGGGAGCGGTAACCAAAATGTATGTGCTGGAGTCTGTGTCTCCAATGTTGCATGTTTTCTTTTCAAACATCCGATTTCTTTAGGGGAACAAATGTTTTATCCACAAAGGCTGCCCCTGCCTCCCTCCTGGCCGCTCAGGTTTCTGCCTGCCTTTTGGTTACCGTGAGGCTGGTGGTTTCTCATGGTCCCAAAGGAGGACTCGGCGCTAGCTGTTAGGACTGAACAAACAATCCCGGACGAAACCAGAACAGAATCTCAGCACACTGCTTTCACCATCACAGTCCTCAGCTCTGTTTCAGTTTTCCTTGCCAAAATAGATATAATATCAAACACTGAGATGCTGCCAAACTCAGCAGCAAAACAGACTCACAATAATTGCTGCCATTTATTGAGTGTTTCTATGTGCCAGGCCTTGTACCATGCAGTTTATGCAAACCACACGGTGTTTAATCTTTGCAACAATACTATGAGGTAGGTGTCATTATTTCAGTTTTACATTCACTATAATTGAGGTTTAGAGATCCAGAGAGGTCCAGGAAACTGCCCATGATCAGAGGCCAAAAGTGGCAGTGTCCTAATGTTTCTGTGACTTATCATTCATAGCCTTCTCTTTTTCTCATTCTAAAATAACAGTGTTACTTCTTGATGTGGACCCTGCCTATCGTTCTTTCAGAGTGAACTAACATTGATAGAGCCTCTGCTACCTGAGAAGCTTTGTGCCAGACAAGAGGGTAGTGTCTGGACATTGCGGATGTATCCCTGAATAAATAGAGCTAGTCTTTTCAACCTCACCTGTTGCTACTCTCCATATGCAACAAAGTTCCAGCCACCCAGCTACACTGGGAACTTGAAGTTGCCTAATGCATCCAGTGTCTTCTCTTTTCTGCTTCTGCACTGTTGCTTGTGCTGCAATGCCCTGCCTTATAGTTCTCCGCTTTGCTAGCCCTCTTTCCATTATTCCCAATTTAGTGCATATACAAAGTTTGACAATTAAGTTCGTGAGCTTGTCACAGTACTCTTGCATTGATAGCACTGACCAAATAGCTCGGTAGGATTTCATAACTATGATGTATCAGTGTCTCACAGCTGTGTTCATATTGATGTGTGGTGATGTCTTGCTGAGTGGCATTCATTATTGTTGTTGCATGTTATTGTGTGCCACTGCGAGAATGTCGGAACTTGAATTAGAGCAGTGAACAAACATTAAATTTCTTGTTAAACTTGGCAAGAGCAGAAGTGAAATCAGAGACATGTTAATCCAAGTTTATGGGAATAACACCATGAAGAAAATGGCAGTGTACAAATGGATTAAATGTTTTACTGAGGGAAGAGAAAGCGTCACTGATGAAGAGAGGTCAGGATGGCCAGTAATGAGCCAAATTGATGAAAACATTGCAAAAATTTATCAAATCATTTGTCAAAATCATAAACTGACTGTGGGAAGCATGGCAGATCAACTAAACATCAATAGAGTAACAGTTTGGAAAATCTTAACTGAAAATCTTGGCATGAGAAAGTTGTGTGTAAAATGGTCCTGAAGGAGCTCTTGTATCATGACAATGCACCAGCTTACACAGTACTGTCTGTGAAGGAGTTTTCAGCCAGTAAACAAATAATAGTATTGGAACATCCTCCCTACTCAACTGATCTGGCCCCCAATGACTTTTTCTTTACCTGAAGATGAAGGAAATATTGAAAGGAAGACATTTGGATGACATTCAGGACATCAAAGTTAATATGCTGACAGCTCTGATGGACATTCCAGAAAAAGAGTTCCAAAATTGCATTAACGGGTGAACTAGGCATTGATGTAGGTGCATAGCTTCCCAAGGTGAGTACTTCAAAGGTGACTATGGTGAAATTCAGCAATGGGGTATGAAATAATAGCACTTTTTCTAGGATGAGTTCGCAAACTGTCAGCCCTCATATTATGTTTCCTCTATATCTGAGCTCCACAAACTTCTCTGCATGACAAACGTTGCCTATCTATCAGCTTATGTACTGTCTATGGCTGCTTTCATACTAACATGACAAATTTGAAAACTTGCAAATGGTTTTGGCAAACTTTTTCTGGAAAGGGTCAGATAGCAAATATCTTAGGCTTTGTAGGCCTTTCATTTTAACTCATTTTTCTGGCTACTAGCTACTTATAAAATTCAGGTGGTCATAAATTTAGATATTATACTAGGGCATGCCTCTATTCAATAATCTATGAAACTAATATAATAAATGAACTTAGTACTCATTCTTGAAGACAACTGTCATCTCAGAAAGCATCTGTCTAATTCAACTCTTTGCTTCCTGCCCATAAATTAGCAATCTCTTTATGAGAATATCTCTATTATGGTTTCACCCTGGCCTCCTTCTCTGTGTTGAACACCCACCAGGCAGCTTTCTTAAAAAAATATTTGAAAATTGGTGCTGTCTGGGCATCTGCCACTTGGGAGAGACACTGGCCTTGAATGACTGCTACGGCTCAAATGTCCCTGACATGCATGCTGGCTATTAACTTTGCACCTTAAAAGAAAAGAAAAAAGGACATGATTTCTACAGGAACTTCTTTTGTAGTGTCTTAGATTTTTTTAGCCCATTGAAAAATCAGAAATATGTTCTAGTTTTACATAGGGAAAAATGGTAGTCTGCTTCCTCTTTTCCTAACCTATTTCACTGCCAAAAAAATTCAGATCTTAAAATGTACCTTTTATACTTTGTATCTTCTCTTTCATCATCTTCTTCTCCCATCAATATGTCCAATTTTGAGAATCTCTTTAGGCTACATAACCATATGCAAAACACTATCAATAATTTTTATTTGCAAATCCTTTCCAACTTACTGTAGAAAATTATGTATGTATTAATCTCCTTAATTAGAAGGTTTTTACTAAAAAAATTCTCCACATCAACTAATGGTGAAGATTGCCATATTTTTCTCTTTACTGCCTGCTCACTGGAAGCCATTACAAGCTAGCATCAAAGGCTGATGTCACCTACATCAGGAAGCTTCTCATGATTTATCCTGTCTCCTCACATCTTATATCTCAAAGATATACACAGTAGTTGTCATATTTGAATCTGTTTTAAAAATTATTTAAATAGATTTTTAGAAATGTTTGTTCTATTCATTTACTAAATGAATATTGATTGAGCCATCTAGTATGTGCCAGACCTTCATCCTGTTATGCATGCGCAGCGTATAGTGTTGAATAAAACATCAAATTTCTTGTTCTCATGGAGCTTGCATCTCAGTGTATTGCTTTGTATTATAATAGTGTTGTCTGTGAGAGGGTAGGGGCTCTACCCATCATGTTTGTTTTCTTATATTTTACTTTATGACGCATAGTAAATTAATTAATGCCCAATTCATGCTGATGATAGTTTGATCCTACTATTGCTTTGGCCACCCACAGCCATTCCACATTCTTCTGATAACAGTACCCCAAATTTCTCTTGGAAAATTCACAGAAAGGCCTCATGGTGCAATGGTTAGGTATTAGTCTCTAAAATTGCACTACTGTATTGAAATCCCAGTGTGGCTATTTACCAGCTCTGTAACTTTGCTTAAATTAAGTACCCAGCTTCACAGTATGAGTTTCTTTTGAGATAAAATTGGTGCCAATAACACAAACAGCCTCACAGGGTTGCTGTGAGCATTGAATGTGCTAATGTGTATTGTCTATGAAGTGCTTGAGATGGTGCCTGACCATGGGGAAATGCTATAGGGCTATTTACGATTGTTATTATTTTTATTAAATAATGTCTTTCCTTTGGGAGCAATGTTTTAGAAACTGTCAATCAATGTCTCCTCCCCAACTTTCTAAGGCTGAACACATGACTGTTCCCCAGGACTTTCAGTCTCGTAGCTTTTTTTTTTTTTTTTATCCTACAGGCAGTGCCCTAATGATTCTCTCTGTAAGTTCCTGCTACTTAGGTCTCCAGACAGACCCTGGTTGCTGACCTTTCCAAGCTTCAATCTTCAGCCCCCTATGGCTTTCAAGAGCTACTTCAGACCCTTGCAATAAAATTTCTGTTTTCTTAAGTCAGCCAGCATCTGTATCAGTTGCTTGTAACCAAAGAACCTTGAAGCTGATATAATACAATGGTTCATTGTGATCCTCATCTGTAAAGTGAATGGCAATTCTCCTCACAGGCTGAGTGATAGTCTGGCTTCATTTTCTTAAGTTTAGGAAGCAGATTATATAACCTAACAGTTATAGTTGATATATTCCTGTGCTTGACTCAGTATTGATAATTCCTTTTGCTCTTTAGAATGTTTTATGTTTAATATTTGACTCTTACCTACTTTATCAAAAAGATATATCTATCTATGCAGTATAGCCCTGAAAATTTTTGATTTGTACCAAGATTTTGAAGAAGACTATGATGGTTCAGACATAGTCACTATCTGGGTCCATTTTTCCTACTGTCTATGGGGAAGACAAGAGTCAGGCAGACCCGAGGCCTAGTTGACATCAGCTACATGTGAGTATTGATGGGTTAGTCTGACCTGGTAATTTCAATTAATACCATGATGAGACTGGAACTCTCTGTTTTCCTCACTTACCTCACAAAGATAATATTTTCCCAAAGTTAAGATTACTCTTACCTGTAGAACTGTGAGAGATTTTTTTTGTGAGGCAGAATTTAAACATCATGATCACAGTCTCTACATTTGGACAAGAGTCTCCAAAAGGGGTGATGATGGTGTCACGGAATCTCTTAAGAGAGTATTAGGAGGGAAATTGGGGACAGGCTATGTATTAGTTTTCTACTCCTGCTGTTAACAAATTGACAGAAACTTGGACTTAAAACAACACAAATTTATTACCTTACTTTGTATCTGCAAAGTCCCTTCTGCCATATAAGAACATATTGACAGGTCGGGGGATTAAGACATGGGCACCTTTGTGGGGCCATTATTCTGCAAGTGTTCCACTTTAGAACATGGTGGGGTTATTGAAGAAAAGGGAACCCCAAGTGATTTACCAACCAGCAGGCACGCCCTTTATGATGACCTGGATGGCTACATTGAAGTGTTCCAAAAAATCCGAATATCCCTCAATAATTAAACACATACACAGAAACACACACACAGAGAATAGACATCTATGCAGCCAGTCACATGGCTGTAGATCTTGATTTACTGGCATACAGGCACTGAAGCATGTGAATTACCTGCCATCCTGTTCTGCATGCTCCTGTACGAGTAAAATTGTTCTCATAAAGCATGTGAGCATTTATGCAAAGAGAGAGAGAATGTTTGAAGAATGGTCACCAATATGTGAAACTTTGCTTCTTCTGTACAACATTGAGCTATTTTTACATTTTTATTTTGTATCTTTTCCAATTATTGCGATGTTTTGATAATGTCTTCCTTCCATAAGCAATGTGACTTTTAAAAGACAGAAAAAATAATAGAAACGCTTTTTAACCTTTAAAAAGTGTAAAGAAAGTTGTAAAGTGTAAAGAAAATTGAATTGCTGTGGATTGAGAGTCCTGATGCTGGGCAAAGGATGGGAAAATGACTCTAAGGGAGAGAGAAGACAGGGAGCCCGTGAGGGTTAAGAAGCTGCAGACAGGTACCATGGAAGCAGAGTCAGCCTTCCGCAGGACACAGCATAGTTAGATTGGGCAGTGCAACTACAAAGCATGCCAAGAAGCGGTGTACTAAAGCATGAGTGAGTAAGTTGAGAGAGGGCAGGACTCAAGCCAGACTTAAATGGAGAAAAAACAAAGAGATTTGAGTTGGAGGCAATGCAGCAAGGGTAAGGATGTTAGACAGAATGTTTTGCTCCTGATATGACATTACTCCCAATACTCAGATGTGATGGCAGAAACAACACTCAGTGTTCTCTTTTTATATCTCCTCTCCTATGGGTTGATGGATAGACAAGTAATTGGTCATTTGGGGGCTAACGGGAGAGGAGAGAACAAGGAAGTAGGTGTATAGGTACCAGAGAAAATAGCATGTGCGTGATTATGAACCAAATAAAACTTTTGCAAAACTTTGGAAAACCAATTTTCAGTGATGGGCATGATCTGGAGTCAATAGTAACGTCCACCTCTGACAGTCAACAGAGGAGAAACAGATTGGTAGGTTAATAGACTCTGCTTTCTGTGTTTCATATATGACTATTTGTTGGAATATATCATAGGTTATATAAAGTAGAAAAAATGTATTTTTGTACAAAAATCATCTGTTTAACCATCTTCAGAGAGTATGGAACTACAAAGAAAAAATACACAAATCACACAGAATATAGAACAAGCCACAACCATTGGAAAATTTAGATTGCCATTGGTCCTAAGTTCTCAGGGTTTTAGTTCTATCTAGTGGCCAGTTTGATACAAAGAGATAACTTTTTATGGTCATGTGAAACTCTTTGGGGCATGATGACACAGTGGCCACCTCTTTCCTGAGAAGTCAGATAACTAGACAATACTTCATACTATACTACTCATGAACATGAATTCCACAACTTATGAGATGCTGCAGCTTTGATTTTGAGAGTCTGAATATCCATCAAAGGCGGCACAGCATTCACTGTGGCTTGGCTGCCATAAACCCTCTATGAGCCATGGCAAACTCTTTCTCCCATTCTCTCCACCTCAACCAGTTCAACTATAACGTTTGGCTTGAGTATATGAGATAGGGCAGGGTTTCTCAAATCCCACTTGGCATCATGATTTTCTTCTTCCTTGTATTTATCATACTTTTTATGTGGTTATTGTATTCATATATGACTCCCACACTAGATTCTAAGTTCCACAAGACAAGTAACTATGTCTGTGCTTGATCACTGTCTTAGTTAATTATTTGTTGCCATACAGAATGCCAAAAACTGGGTAATTTATAAAGAAAATAAATTTGTTTGGCCCCTGGTTCTGGGATCTTCAAAATCCAAGACTGGGGAACTGGCATCTGGCAAGGACCTTTGTGCTATGTTATCCCATGGTTGAAAAGGAAGCGCAAGAAAGGGTGAGATAGTGAATAAGAGAGAGTCAAACTCACTTTTATAACAACCTGCTCTTATGACAATGAACCCACTGCTGTGAGTATGACTTTAATCCATTCATGACAGAGGATCCCTCATGGCCTGATCACCTCTTAATGGTCCTACCTCTTAACACTGTCACAATGGCAATTAAATTGTAATAAGAGTTGTGGAGGGAACAAAACCGTAGCTATCACCATTATATATCTGACACTTACCACAATACCAGGGACACTGTAGAAGATCAATAAATATTTGTTGAATAAATAAAAGACAAGTCAAGGCAAAAGGCTATTTATGCCCTCACTATATTGTGGCATGGGAAAGACAGTTTAACTCACAAGCTTTCTTCCCTACCAGGGAAAGATTAGTCTATGGGGAGATTTTAGCTTCACAACAATATAAAAAAAAATCCCTTCATTTTAGAGATAAAGAATTTAAGGTCAGAGAAGTTTAATTATTTATTGAAAGATCGAAGAAACTCACTGCTGAGCCCATTTAATCAAGAATAGTGATTGAGTCAGTCAGGGATGCACTTGGCAAAAGAATTATGTCAGCTTGGCTTTTAGTCCAGGACTCCATTCATTAGATCCTGATGTTTCTGGCACAAGATTAACCAAGAATCACATTGCAAGACTTCTTTTCTGATTGCATAGGCTAAGAAATTAATCTTAACAGTTCAAACAGATAATGATTAGATGAACCCCAATTGGAGAAGGTTATTAGGAAAGAGTTGGCAGTTGAACAAATAACCTCCTCCATAATCCCTGAAATCATGCGACCATCAAGCTGTACATCTTCAGTGATTAAGCTCCTTGGTTGGGCTGCTACATATAAACCTTCCCCTCTGCTTTGTGCTTCTGCTCTCTGGAGTGATTCATGTCTGTAAAGATGCTGCTGCTGCAAGGAAAATGTGAGACTCTCTGATGACAGTTGTTGCAACAAGACAAAGGCATTTTTAGAATTATTGCTATTATCTCATGTGAGAGATGCTGACAGTCTCTTTCCATCTTGCTCCCATAATCTCATTAGATTTTACAGACTTTGCAAGGGCAACCTTGAGGCCATGGCTGAGATAAGTACTTTCAGGAATGCTTCTTTTTTTGCAGCTAGAATCATGATTCATGTTTCAGGAGATTTGTAAAAACAGATCCTGTCCACAAATGATAGAAAATCCTAAAGTTCCAGCAGGGTAGTGAGGGACTTTAGAAGTCATCAAATTCTTTCCCCTTCTATATAAACTGCATGCAAAGAAGATATTATATGAAAATGAGTAAAATAGGTAGACCATTAATTAGTTAATTAAGTCAGAGGTTATTTGGGAAAAAAACAACTTTTTAACTTTCTCAATCAACCTCTTAAGTTGTCCCAGATCGCTTTGGTACATGCTACATAAATAACTGTGAGCTTTTGTAATTCTGTTCTGGACCTTCTCCTAAGGAATTGGCTGCTAAGACGAGTAACTGTAACTAAAGCCTGAGCAAGAATTTATTGCTATCAGTTTGCACGACTCTTACTCTACTATCTATTAGCAGTGTTTTTTTTTTTTAATTGGCTGGTGAATGTCATTTTTCAGAATATTATTATTACTTCTGTAGCTAGAAATTCACATAATTAGATAATAAAGATAAAGAGCCACAAGATACGTAAGTAAATACAACCAAGTCTGGTGGTTATGGTGACTTATGCTCTTGTATTTGTATAATAATATCCCTGGTGCCCCTTCCATTGCTCAGTGTCTCACCATCTGATGTCTTTTAGGCATTCTAATGGGAGTGAAGAATAGAAGAGAAATGGAGGGTGATTCATTTTATTTTATTTATTTAATCTTCTTTGCTTTCCTGTAGAGTGCCTATTATGGATAAGGAAGCTCTTATGCTCACAAGGGTTGATGAGAGAGAAAAGTAGTTGATGAGTAAATATCCAAGAACTTGTAATATAGTAACATTAACACAAGTAGCTAAGAGTACTATAAATTGTCACAGTCATTTCTGACTGGAATATATTGTTATAGAAAGTAGAATTGGAACTGGGCATTAGAAACACATAACATGCCTACAAAATAAAACAAGAAGGATGAAAAAGTCCTGAGAAATGTTTGGTGCTGATGGTGATAGAGGAGACAGTGATTGCAGTGTTGATAGTGGCAAGAAGGATGGTCACCCTGGTGATAGTAATGGTGGTTATAGTGATGGTGGTGATAATGGTAGTAGGGTGGTGGGGAGGGTAGTGATGAGAATTGATGGTGATGGTGATGGTAGTCATTGGGTTGGGGCATGGTTATAGTAATGGTGGAGGTGTGGTAGAAAGGGTGGTGATGAGGATGTCATGATGGTGGTCGTAGTAATGGTGGTCGTCTTGGTGGTTATAATGATAACAGTGATAATCGTAGTGGTGTGGTGGGGATAGTAGTAATGAGAATATGATGGTGGTTGTGATAGTAATGGTGGTGGTATGGTGTGGTCAGGAGGGTGGTGATGAGGATGTAATAGTGGTGGTGGTTATAATGATGATAGTAAGGATGGTGTTATAATGGGGACAGTGGTGATGAGGAGATGGTGGCAGTGGTGGTTATGGTGATGGTGGTGGTGTGGTGTTGTAGGAAGGCTGGTAATGAGGGTGTCATTATGGTAGTGGTGCTGATTATAGTGATAGTGGTGATCATGGTAGTGGTATGGTGGGGAGGTTGGTGATAAGGAAGTGATGGTAGTAGTGTTGGTTGTTATAGTGGTGGTGATGTCGTAGATGAGGAAGGTGGTGTTGGTATTGGTGGTCATGGTGATACAGTGGTAAATGGGAGGAGACTGCAGACTAGGAGTAAAGATGGTGGGTGTGTTTTCAGGGAGGATGCTTCAAGCAGTGACAGTGGTGGCAGTCATCATGAGGGTGGTAGGGATGGTACCTAGGAAAATGTTTATTTGCTGTGACATTTCCCATTATCTATAGAGATTTCCCATAATATAGAAAAAAGAGAACTCCATCCCTATGGGAAATGCTGTTTGCATTGTCCCAGTCCCTAACTTCTTCACACAGTCCCTCTTTGAGACAAATCTTCTTGTGTTATGAGTTGGACACATTATCTTTCTTCTGTAAATATTCTAAAATGCTAGTTTGTATTTCCAAGTGCCAATAAATGGCTTCAACAGATGGATACACCTTAAGGGTGGATAAAGTAAACCTTTACTTAACACAAAAATGTTCTTTCTGGTTGTATATAATGCCAATTGTTTTGTGACTACTAGAAAAAGGGAGCTTTCGAAGTGTGATTAGCTTCGTTGCCAATGTACTTTTCAAGTTCTTACAAAAAAGACATTACCTAAGTTCTTTGTCAGTTCAGAAAGCACAGTGTTTAATCCAAAATGTGCAGACTGATGCCAAGGAAAATGTTCCCAATAGAGCTGGAGCTGCATTGGCTCCAAATTGTTACTGAACTCAAATATGGAACATGGTGTATTTCATTCTAGGAGGGAACAAAATCATGTTTTTTTGTACAGTGCAGGATGGTCACCCTCTGCCTCAGTTTCTCTCTCTTTTATTAAGAATTTAACATCTATTTATTTCTAATCTCCGTTGTCTATTGCAGGTACACCAAGTAGAAAAATTGCCCAACACGACAATATTTTCTAGCAATTGTCATTTGAATGACTGTAATGAAGGGATCAAAGTTTATTTGCCGTCTAGTCTCCCCTCTGTAGATCCATGGCTGTGTGCAGGAGGTGTTGCTGATATATTTCCAACAGCAACATCTGGCTTCCTGGCAGCCTGCTCTGCTAACTGTGCTGACCCATTGGTGGCTCTAGAACTGTTCAGAAATGCTATATGGGTTGGCTGGAATCTGTGGAGGCCATTCGTTTTTTTCCCCCCATCCTCCTGGGTACTATTTATCTGTCAGTCACATTTCATTTTGAGGAATTTACTGTACTTGTCTGTGTCTATTTGAAATGAATAAGGAAACTCCTCATTAAAGAGTGGGATTTATACGGCCCAAATGGGAGTATTCCCAATGCTCTGTTTAGAATACTAGAGGAGCTATGCTGTTGGTTGAATTGTCCTTAACATATTAATCTTCATTAAGATAGTCTCCACGTGTTATACATCCAATAGAAGCTAAGATGAAGGGCTTTTTTTTTCCCCAGAGGATGATGGAGTTGCAGCCCATGTTTAATGATCACTAATAGAAATTAAAGTTTTTGGGATTCATGTCAAAATTCTTGAAGGAGAAAGTTCTTGATGGAGAAACAAAGTATGACTGAAATCTAGTGGAAAGGAGTCAGTTAATATGAAGAAGGAACAAGAAAGGAAGTTGGGTTGTAAAGTCAGATACAGGAGTTCGAGTTTGAAAAGGGAGAAAGACGATTGAATATGAGGATGTGTTGAATCAAGAGAAAATGCAGTGTTCATGATAACATGGATGGTAAGCTTCAAGAAGAGGAGCAGAGAAAATGAAATTTTGGTTTGACACAAACTATTAAACATATGGAAAAGTCTGAAAAATGGAAAAAATATTTTAAAGACTATATGGGAAACTAAAGAGAGATGTATCAATCTGAGAAAGAGGCAAACTCAAATGAAGATTAACAGATCATTTAAGTTCCACATCAACATACTGTGAATCACAAAAGTTTCTCCAAAAAGTAAATCCACATCTTGATTTTGAGATGGTAACCAGCACAGATATTATTAGAGTATACATTTGTTCACTTGTATGAGTTAGAGTCTCCCTGGTATAGTTGTAAATGAGAATATTCACATGGAAATAAAATGTTTTCTTGGAAAAAGAGGGCAAGTGAACAAATGATACTGCAGCTACAGTATGGTTTATTTCATGTGAAGATTTATGACACTGTTTATTATAACAGTAGCCGACATCTATATAGAGCTCGCTATGTGCCAGGTATATTAACTCATTTGATCCTCACCAACAACAAATCTATAAGGTAGGAATTGTTTCATTACCTCCATGTTAGGGATTAGTAAAACTGAGAGAGAGAGAGAGAGAGAGAGAGAGAGAGAGAGATCGAATAATTCATCCAAGACACAGAGATAGTGTAGTGAGTGGTAGAGCTGAGGTTTAAAGCCAGGCAGTTCAGCTTCTGAGTTCGTTTCCCAATACTCTAGGGGATTGATGTAATGACCAAGTTTTTATGTAGAAATCTTTGACTCGTGAGTATAAATTGAGATGGATACATTCATTTTTATGCAAAGTAAATAACGAGATAAAACTTTCCAGTTTACAGGGCATTAGACTACAGCTCTTGCTATCTTCTCTGCTCTGAATGGACATTATTTATTTAGCATGGAAAGGAAGGGGATATGGCTTGGATGATACCACATTAGAGCCACTAATTTTAATGTAATCAATAAAGGAAATATTGCTCTTATAAAGCTTGTATTAAAGCCTGCCTAATGTCTAGAATGCATGGCTCTGCCACCTATTGCCTCAGTAAAGATGTAATGGTTTATCAATTAAGTAATTACTAAGAACCTCAAACAATGAAATCTACTGATTACTCATTTCTAAAATAGGTGAAATATCTAAGCTGGAGGAGAATGTGGTTGGTCGATACAATTTGTAAAATCCTCTAGGACTTTCAGATAACAGGCTTGGTAGAAGTGCAAAGTATGATTCTCATTTACAGTCCAGCCAGATTTAACAAAAGGCCTGAGCATCATAAACCTGCAGACAGAAGGAGTTCCAGGAGGAAAATAGAGGCTTGCTCGTAAGCCAGCTGTGTGGAGGGCTGGACTCCAGCTTCCCATCACGGGTGTGCAGCCCAAAGAATGTTGGCTGCCTCTGGAGCCAGCTGGCATGCATGCGGACTGTGCTCCTGGAAATCCTGAAATATCTGTTCGGGACTCCAGCGAATAGAATTTTGGTTAATGGAGGAGCAGTCTCATCAGTCAGACTTCAGTGAAACTGTTTTTAAAAGCTTGCTAACTTCAACAGGGCTTATAATACCTGCCTCATAGGGTTTTTGTGAGACTTCAATTAAGTCATTGCTATAAAACACTTAGCACAGTTTTGGCCCAAGCTAAGAACTCAATAACTGGATTGTTGAGGTGATTGTTTTAAAGTTCCCCATTCAAGATCTCATGCCCTTGGTGTCTCCTTCCCCTTCTGAATCCATCTTTTCTTCATGATATATGACACACAGGGATCAGACTACTCCCCAACCCCGACCCGGGTCACTGATGGCACATTACAGTATAATGACAAAGACATGCAGCCCCATGAAGCCCCATAGCTTCCATGACATCAGTGATAGTGGTTTGTTATCACAAACCCTATAAGACTGGAACCAGAACAGCCTCCACCTCTGGAAGGGTTGTGGGACAAACGTTCCCCCAGAATTGCCCTCTATCTCCCTGGCAGCCACCTTGGGCAGCCAGAAGAAACATCTTTCTCTTCCAAGCACTTTGTAAGTGATATTTAATCCCATGATCAGAATCTTCCCTGGTGCCAGGGCAGGCTGGTGTGGCCAGTTGCTGGCATTCCTGCTGGTTTCTGACTGATGGAAGCATCAACTGACGTTCTTCAGATTTTGCTGGTGCTTACTCAGGTCAGGCTGTGTCAGAGGGCAAACCAAGAGGAGTTAATATGGTTCAAAACTCAGCAGAATTGGTTCGTCTGCTGGGTTTAGGTTCAGCAATTCCTCATTGTCCCCAAATTCTCTTCACCTCAATGATCTAAAGAGACAATATTTTTCTCTTTTTTCTTCCATTAAAATTTGATCAACATTCAGCTAGTTCATCTATAAAGTGAAGAAGGTGACAAAGAGCCCCTGGAAAACTCAAGGTAGCTTGTATAATTTAAATAATAACAATCTCCTGTATAACATGAGGTAAAATTTGGAAGCAAAACATGAAGTAAAGTTGATTCTTTGGCAAAGCCTATTGGTCAAGAACCAGTAAGGAGTCCAAATTCTGCCTTATAAAAACAATTTAAACTCCACCTAATACAGTTGCAGTCCTGCCCTGGCAGTTTTTCTTAATGGCTTGCGCATGGGCAATGTTCATCCCTGCTAAAAACATTGGTTGTGGAGCTCAATATACAGCACGTATTATTGCTTTGTAGATAATGTGCTGTGTCATAGAGTTATGCACACCAAATACCTAGTATTGATTAATAAAATTAGGCTTACTGCTTTAAATAATGGTCAGATCTGAACTGATGTAACAAAGAATAACAACTCTGCATTTTCAGCATTTCCATAATGAAGCATCTGTGTATAACCCTGTCTGGATGGGGACCAGCAGGTTCTGGGAAGAATATTAACCTGAATTTGTTACAGTCTTGTTTCCCAAACTGCTTTATAAACACTTCCCCATATGTGCTGCCAAAGCTTTGCATTTAATGAATCATCCAAATCTTTTTGCCATATATCCTGTGTAACCATTGATGATGGAATACATGTTCCTGGTATCTGACGAGAAATGAGCACAATTGTCTCACAAGATAATCCTATTAGAATGTTCATTTTGATTTTTTTTTTAAATACTGAGTGCTACATTTTGAAGAGTTATTGTAGACCATATTGCCTGGTAATTTCTTAGGGACTATTTTATCTACTTGGTACATTGCCTTTATTTTAATTAAGCACAAAAGAAGTACAAATCATTGCTTAATAAACACTTCAATTCTTACTTTATGATTTTTTTTTTTTGCATTTTTGGTTGCTTTAACCTTATTTTATGAAGAGTTTAGCAGTAAAGAACAGAGGTTAAGAGCACAGGTTTTGAATATTTATATATATGTTAATATTTAAAATTTGTAGAGACAGGGTCTTGCTATATTGCCTGGGCTGATCTCAAACTCCTGGGCTCAAGCAATTCTCCAAAGTGCTGAGATTATAGTCTTGAGTCACCATGTCCAGTCAAATATGCTGGATTTCATGTTTAAGTTCTGCCTCTGAATAGTTATATGGATAAGGCAAATTACTTACTATCTTTGAATTTCAGTTTTCCCCAATGTACCATGGGAAGTGACGTTACTCTCTACTTCCTTTTGCTACTGTAACAATAAAACAAGGTAATGGATATTAAATATCCTAGTGTTTGATGCATAAGCATCCTAGTGTTTGTTGCATATCCTAGTGTTTGATGCATGATGCAACAACACAAACAACTGTTATTATTATGTTGTTGTTATTGTTGTTGTTTAATTAGTCACAATTGAAGCACCATTGCTCTCTGAGAAGTTTAGGAGCTAAAAGGGCTTATAGGAAACATATACCTTCAGTTGAAAGCTTTAATAATCATGTGTTTAGTACCAACCAACAGCATTTCTTTGTAATATGGAGAAGGGGATGAGTGTCCTTCTAAAAGAGGACCCAGAGAGTTAGCTTGACCTTTCTACCACGTTAAGACACAGTGAGAAGGTACCATCTATTTCAGTCTATAGAACTGTAAGAAATAAATTTCTGTTGTTTACAAGCTCCACACAGCAAATGTGTTTTTGAAAGGACTAAGAATTCTTAAATCAAATCACCAACTCTCTACTAAATCCAGGGTTTCCTCAATCATATCCTAGAAGTTGCTAGTACAAATAATGTTACTCTCTTCAAAATTTAGTGTCAAGCACTCTGCTCTTCAACAGCTACCTCCTATATTTCCATGACTAATGGACAAAATTAACCCCAAATCCAACAATTCTTCAGCTCTACCAGGACTACCAATCCCCTCTTTCACTTTTCTTATGTCCTCACTTTCATCCTTAGCCAGTTTCAGATTCCACTCCTTGTATCTAACCTCAACATTCTGCTCTCTGCAGCCATCCTAACTGCTTAGAAAAACTAATGAATCTGAGCTGGAGAACATGGTGGTAGAAAAACAGACAATCTTGCTTACTGTCTTTTAAATTTGTGACCACACATCTTAAACTAAACTTTATAGTTTTCCTTTTGATCACAAGAACCAGCCTTCTAATGCCTTTCTGATATCATCTCCGGCTGTTCTCCTTCAATACCACCTGAAACAAACTCCTTGATGCTCCTTGAACACACCAAGCGTGGTGTTGTTTCTGGGGCTTTTACTGCTATTTCTTCTACCGTAATGTTCTTAGTATCATGACCCCATTCACCATCCTCACCTCAATTTGTTTACGCACCTCTGTAAATACCAGATACATTTACCTTGATGCCATTTCTCAAATATCACTTTTGACCACTTTATATTTCCATACCCTGAGATCTTTTTCCTTAATAGTACTTACCATTTATTTGTTTATTTTTTTAAAAAAATTATCATCTCTCACTAGAAAGTGGTCTAGGAAAACAGTACAATGTTTTGCTCATGACTATTCTTCCAGTATTTGTTGGTATTTGTTTAGCCCCTCAAAAATATTTGATAAATATGTGAATGACTGCATGAAATCCTGGGGCCGAGGCTGATGTAACTATCACTGTCATCATTTCAAATTTGAATTTCTGGTGGGTATACATGTGATTATCAAGCTACAGAGGATAGCTGTTGAAACCGTAATTTGACCAATTCATTTGCACAATTCTTTCATAGAGGAAATGAGAAACTAACACCAACTCCTTGTATTGATTGCACAGGTATGAAAGGATGTATAAGAACATATTTGGGACAGTTTGAGAAAGGTAGATCCTACGTTTTCAAATTCTTATAGTGCAACTAAGTTGCAAACATAGAGTGTTATTCAGATATTTTCTTCAACACCCCCTTGCACTTTCCCTAATCCTTTTGTCCCCTCCCAGAGGTAATCCATACCAACACTTTGATGTATAACCTCCTAAGCTGCTCTGGTTTTCTATGTATTCACACACACACACAAATCTGGAATTTTTTTTTTAAAAATGATATAATTTATGTTATACTTAAAGAATCCATCTGTGATTTTTTCCACTTAATATTTAAGTTAAATTTTTACATCATTTTAATATATCTACCTTGTTTTATTTAATGGTGGCATAGTGTAATATTTCATAAAATGGATATGTCATATTTATTTACCAATTAATTCTTCTACTGCAGATCTTTCACTCTGGAGGTTCTTGGCTTTCCTCTTTGCATTTCTGCTAATTCAGGGAGACCAGTCATATAGGAATATGGAAGCAGCAATAAAGAAGGAGAACCCCTTGCTTTTCCTTGGCAGGTTCTGTGACACAAAGTTAACTGGGGTGTGGTTTCTCTTTTCAGGAACTCATATTCCCTTAAGGACAATGACATATAGGCCAATATTTATAATAAAAAAGTGATATGTGCTGCTATGAAATTCTTCTTAGAAAAGATATTAGATCCAAGTGGAGGAGAAGTTTTTTCTGCTTTGGTAGACCTGGAAAAATTTCAGAAAGGTGACATTTGGTTTTTACCTGATAGCAGAGAGAGGGGTGGGGTAAGATGGAAAGGAAAGGGCGTTGGAACATGTGAGAGGATATGAGGAAAGGGAACTAATTTTCTGATATTCACAATTTGAACCTTTGTAAGTTATTGAGGCTCTTTCTATTGAGCCACTGGGGACTGCTATAAAAAAGTAAAATAAAAGAGGGAGGAGAATAGAAAGTAAATGGGATCTGGCAGGAGATAGAGAAAGATACAAGTAGAAACCAAAGAGAAGAAAAGCAGTGTGCTCAGGGACCCAAGTTGGGAGAGATGTCTCAGAGTGGGAACTTGTGCCCAGGAAAGGAGGAGGGTGTGTTACCCTTGTAGAAGATAGATACTGTATTTTATTAATGTCTTATTGTATCTAGTACAGACGCTTTTAACTATTAGGAAAATGTACAATGCAGGTAAGATTGTGGGCATTAGAGTCAGTCAAATTTGAGTTCAAAGCCAGATTCTGGTAAGTTTTACGAGTGAGATTTGGACAAGTTATTTTGCCTGTATCAGCCCCAGGTTTCTCATCGTCTGGAAGAGTTTATAATGCCTCTTGCGTAGTTGTGCAGAATAAGTCAGATAATATATATGAAGCATTTAGCTCAGTGTCTGCTATTTTATCAGTGTATAATTATAATTATTATTATAAGTTACTTGCATTTTTTTTTTTTTAAGAAATGGGGCTTCCCAACATTACCCAGACTAGACTCAAACTCCTGGGATCAAGTGATCCTTTTGCCCCAGCCTCCAGTGTAGCTGGGATGACAGGCACACACCACTGTGCCTGGCCTATTTGCCAAATAATTGTTAAATGAAAATGTCACATTGTCCATCAAGAAACATTATCCTTTGTCTAAGTGTTCTTCTTAATTTTAACAAATCTTGATATAATGATATGGGAAGTAGTGTTGCTTAGGTATGTAAACAGCATTTCGTCACCTGCAAGGAAGAATTCAGTCTCTTTCCAGCTTTGTGAGTTCTATTCGCAATCCATTAAGAGGCAACTGTTGTGGTTTATATCACAGGCAACATCAGGGATGAGGGCAGGGGATTCAAGGGCCGCTCTAGCTGATGGCTGACCTGAGAGACAGAAACCACACAATGTTTCCTTCTGTTGAACACAGAAAAGGAATAGTCTTTAGGTTGTAAACCTAAACCACAAATGCTTTAATAATATAGAGCGTATATTAATAAGAAACAAAAACAAAACAACAACAATTAATGTCCTCTACTTTCTTTCAAAGATTATCCTTAAACAAATGTTTTTCACAGTACTTCCTCTTCTCACTCCCACCTTCCTTTCCAAAGCAGCTAATATTGTTTTTGCTTTTATTTCTATGACCACCCATAGGAGAAAGATAATCAGGAAATAGTTTTCCCTGCAGATGGCTGAGTAGCAGAGAATAACAGCAGTCCCCCCAGCATCTTTTTTCTGCTTCCACCCAGAAGAGATTGTTTTAGCAGCTCTTTGTTAACAATGAAACAAAAGGACAATTGTTTAAAAAAAAAAAAACAGAAACAAAAACTAATAAGTAGAGAAAAAAATCAGTCACTATCTCATTCTGGAAGAGTACTCTCTATCTACAAATTACTATCTGCTTTCATGGAGTTTTTAGTCTACCAACTGTGTACTTTAGTTTCTCCTTTCTAGATAGTAGTATCCATTAATAATTACCTATCCAACTTCTTTTTGCTAGATAGTACAAAATACAAATCATAAAGGTAGCATTTTGGTTGAAAAAAAGCAAAGAGCTTGTAACTTTTTTTTTTAAGATGTGGGGTACAATTCAGGATTATGTATACAAACATTGATTATGCAGGTACCCTTGTTGGTTAGGTGTGCCCCTTCCTCCCCTAGCAATTTGCTTGTAACTTCTACATGCATTGAATAATACTAAATTAGAATGACTCACTCATCCTGGTTTGTCCTGGACTCCCCTGGATTTATCACTGAAATCCCATGCCCAGGAAGCCATTCAATCTTTGACAAAGCAGCTTGATTGTTCACACCCTAACTGAAGTGGTTTCTACATCTACATAGGAATAAGTTCTCTATAAGACTTGGACAACAATAGCAGCTTTACTCTGTCTGCTTACTGCAAATCAACGACTTATGTGCCTTATATGGATGCCTTCACAAGAACACTTTGATGGAAGTAATATTATCTTATTTGTATTTTCATACAGAAAAAAAAAACCCTGAAGTTTACACAGGTTAGGTATTTTGCCCAAAATCACAAAAGTAGCTACAGCTAAATGCAGGGTTTGAGCACAAGCAGAATGATTCTGTTTGTTCAGCTACTACATGATGCTGTTTCTCTGTTATAATGCTTCTGCTGACAAAAGCAGCCACAGTCACCATAGTGTATTACTTTCAACTGTACTTTCCTCATAAAAGCTGAAAGCCTGAGCCAGAAACCAGTGGTTTAATAGGAAGTTTTGGTACGGGTGTTCTCTGCTAATGATGGGCTATTTCCTTACTTCCCCGTGTGTCCTGTGCACTGAGGTAAACTAAGTATATCATTCTTCCTTACGTGATACAAGAGTTCATTTATATGATCAGAATAGAATCAGCATGATTCACCCTAACAGTATCTACAGCCCCCACCTCTGCCTTCTTAACAAGTCCAGATGAGCATTGCACACTGATGGTGATTTTGATTATTCTATTTGTGCTCAGTCCCACTGACCCACATGGACTGTAGCAGTATCCACATCATGTGGCTCATTATGTAATTGAAGTTAGTGTTCATGATAGTTGGAGCCAGGAAAACAACATTCCGTGGGATGAGCCAAATGAAGCTATTCTTCTAGTACGAAGTGGGGAAGTTGATGAGTCTGAAGACAGGATTTTTTCTTTTAAGAGATTATTTACTTCTTGGTGACAAGGCCTTGGGCCAGGAATCAAGTTGTGAAACGTTTGAAAGGATGAAGATACTTGGATGAAGAATTCAGCAGGGTTCCCAATGTGTCCCTACATACCACTATTTAAAGAGTGTGGTTGGCTGCAGCAGAGAAAAAATATAATTTAAAAAATATAGCCCCTAAGCTCTAGAGAGGTACATTCACCATGTGCCATTATCACGCAGACTGACGCTTCTAGTTTGGTGCACTTTACTTTACACCAAGGTATGACAGGACCAAGAAAGAGAAAATCGGTAGCAGTAACATCCAGGAAAATGATAGGGCATATTTTTAACTTGAATTGATGAGTCTCTAAGAGAACTAGACAAGCAGTTTACACAAATGCTAAATAATAAGAACTTTTCTGTAAACAGAACATCAGTGTAATGGTATGTAGTTTGTTCAAGCAGCTAAGCTGGGGACTATGTTGAAATTACATTAAAGCAAGATGTGTTCCCTCCACTTTGTTAAGACTCATAATACTAAAGTAAGAGGCCTTACAGTGGAGACAAATTTAAACATTGCTATAGACTTCGATGCAAGTGGGTTCTTTTGGAGAACATGATCAGTAAAATGTAAAATTGAAAAATATTTTGAGTCTTTAAAAAGTGAATAGAACAAAAGTTTCAAGCTCTAAATCAAATTGGCAATTAAATTGCCACTGGACAATATTCATGAAAGGAAAGGCAGTATGACTGATGGTGAGTGAGGTGACTTGGAACATCATGCCATGTTGCAGAAGCAGTTATCATGAAGCACTGTGTGAACACACTGGGGAAACCACTTTTTTTTCATAATCAATATTTTTTATTATGGTTTTGTGGGGTACAGTTAAGGGTTAGGTGTACAATTACGTTTCATTCAGGCACCCTGTTGATAAGAGGTGGAAACCACTTTTTATAAGAGTAGTAAATTGCACTTTGGTGGACGGAGAAAAACATAAAATAAATCCCCTTGTTAAACTCCTTTAAACTAATAAACAGGATATGTGGTACATGGTACAGTAAAAGCAGGCAAATGTCCAGTGAAAACAGAAGAGAGGAAATACTGCCCATGTGAAATGAAATACAAGGAATTGGCTTGTTGGAAGTAATGTGTTACTCATATTTGAACCTAACCTGTAATTGCCAATACTGGACATTTTCTGTAATTATACCGGTGACAGTTGTAATAGGCTAACTGATTGATGTGCTTAGAAAACTTGGATAGAACCAATATACCTAAGGGATAAATTTTAATATGAAAGAAACGTGTAACAGTCTGGAAGCAAACAGATACAATAACACATCAGCCATAAAACTTTGTATACTTCAGTCACTTGTTCTTCCTTAAAAGCATGTTCATTAATAATAAGGCTTACATTTAAGAAGCATCCTCTGTGCCAAAAACTAAAATGGACAGCTGGGGAAATATCTAGATACAGTAAATACATTTTTTAAAAAGTCTCCTTTTATCTATTTAGATAAACAAGGAAAATAAGATTATATTTATTTTAAAATTATAGAGTGGTTCCAACCCTCCATTCAAGTGTCTAAATCAAAACTTAAATAAATCTTTTCACCATTTTCCATATTTTAATTTAAAAAACAATACTTTTTCATTTATAACTCATGGCATCTTTAGTGTTAAGAAGATATTTGATAAGGAAGGTTCTCAGGGTATAATCAGATGTTTCAATATATACATGTGTTGTATCAAATCAAGGCTTTTAGAGTGCCCATCATCTCATATATTTATCATTTCTTTGTGGTGAGAACACAATACTATACCTCATAAATGTGCACAATTACAATCTGTCATTTTAAAACAAATAAATATGTTTTTAAGAAAAGAAAAAGGTAGCCGGGCTCGGTGGCTCAGCCTGTAATCCCGCGCCTTTGGGAGGCTGAGGTGAGTGGATTGCCTGAGCCCGCGGGTTCAAGACCCGCCTGGGCAGCGAGACCTCATCTCTACAATAAATCAAAAAGTCAGCCGGGCATGGTAGCACATGCCTGTAATTCCAGCTATGTGGAAGGCTGAGGCAGAAGGATCGCCGGAGCCCAGCACGTCGAGGCTGCGGTGGCTGGGAGCGGCCACTGCACTCCAGTCTGGGCGACAGAGTGAGACTTCAACTCAAAAAAAAAAAAAGAAAGAAAAGAAAAAGGTAAACCTTCTTAAGGGACTTGCAGTGCTAGTTTGCAAAACATTTTGATCAGCAAGGATACAGTTTAGCAAACGATTTTGTCCATTCATTTATGATAAACTTTTGGATCAGAAAGTGCTTTATAATAAACTACATAGATTAATTTAAAGGAAATACTTGGTGATATTTCCCTTGGTCAAAAGAATGTTGAAAAAGAATTTCCCATATTTTCAGACCATAGTGGAAACATAATTAAGAGCATGAGAACGCAGGAAAAAGGTCAGACCTACCAGGGTTCAGATTCTGGGTCCTCCAGTTAACAAATCGATATTTGATAAGTTTCATAATATCTGTGTCTTGTTTCTTTGTATGTACAATGGAGATAATGTTACTGAGTGTTCACACCTGTAGTGGTTTGTTGTGCTGGTTGATAATCTGGCCAGTGACAGAGTGCTGTGAAATCTGGCAATCCTGACCACTAGTCCTAACTAAGTGACAACTGGACATATCATTATGCATTGTGATCATATATCAGTGTTTATTGGATTCCTGTGAGCATCTTCTGTTTCAACATGAGTTTCTTCTAGATTATTTAGCTTTTCTACTATCATTTTGATTCCTTTGACTCTGCTCCCAGTTGTAGGCAGTGCGCGGGGCCATAGGAAATTTCATGAAATCAGATCCAGATCTGCGGACCAGCCATTTTTCCATTCTCAGTCTAGTCCTAAACATCATCCCCACACACTCTGTAATCTAAAGAAGGATTGCCATTTCAAACTAGTATTCACATCCTAAAAGAAAAGTTATTGTGGAGGAAGCATAGGTTGCAGAAAGGCATCAGCAATACTTTTCAGTGTGTGCTGAGAAGATGTATCAATACATAGTAATTTATTAATCAAAGAAATATATATTTTGGGCAGTCATTTTACTCTTACCATTCTGAACGCTAGTGATTCAGCAAGAAGAAAATGGATATGGCCTCTGCCCACACCGAGCTTATAGTCTAGCAGAGGAAAGAGACTTTAAAGAAACAAAGAATCATACAACAAGAAAAAAGAAATATGGATAGCTTGTTACTCTCTGGAAGACAATTATTATTTAGGAAATTGTCTTGACATCTTTCCTGGGCATCAAAGAGAGGATCCATATGACATGGATAAGATAAACTAAGTAGACCCAAAATTAGAAATAACTTGTTTGACGTATTAAAATTGGAAACATTTCTAATTCTGTTGGGCAGATTGGAAAAGAACAGTTCAGGAACCCCAAAGAGAAAAGGAGACAGAGCAAATGAGACTGAACAACATGGAGAGATATTGGGATTACTCAGAAGGAAAAAGCTAGTCCGAAATTCTAAATCACATTATACAGAGTAATTGAAAGGCATCTTATTAGTGAAATGTGAAGCTTATGTTCCAAATCAAGGTTCAATTATAGTAACAGTCTACAGGCACCTACTGATGTTGTTATCTTAGTATAATCAATTTTGGTTAAATACTTGAACTTTTCTCCTGCCTTAAGGCATATGACATTTGTCTTCCAAAGGTAGTTAATTGTCTTTGTATTAGACTTGGTTCATCTACCTCTGAAAAGGCCTATGTCTCTAAGTTTGCACTTGCATGAACCCAACTTTCATTTGTACTAAATTATACTGAAGGATGCACTCTCTTTGGCTACTTAAACTTTGTTCATGCTGGATGATATTCTCAGGTCTTTTCAGTGCTGTTTTTTCAGTAAGTTGTTATTATTATTTTGTTTCTCTTAGTAGTCAACAAGAATCAGCTATTATTTTTGTCTCTGTTCTGTGTTTATCTTTCTCTTTCAGTCTCCAGCTTGTCTCTTGAGTTCTCCCACTCACTGACTCTTTCCCTGAGTTCTCAATTCTAATTCCTGAGAGATTCATTGTGGTAGCTGTTGAGTGATGCTCTAATGCTAGGCTACCTCACAAACTGCATATATGCCTATGGATCTGTTTCCTCTCTGTCATAAGCCCTCCCTGGTCCAGTGATTCTTACCAGAGCATCCATATACATAGTCAATAAACTACCACTTTTGTATAAAGGTTTTATAAATGTCACCCTTTGACAGGGACTGTGGAGGTGGCAATTTCTCTCAAAAGAAACCCATGGGCAAGTCAAGCACCAAGAAGACAGAGGATTCTGTTTCACCATCCTCTAATTTTTTGCATTTTCTCTTAAATTTTATATTTTAAGTTTCTTTTTTCCTCTAAGGAATGAATGAATAAGTAGCTTAGCTGACATTGAAATGCCCCATTATTTCAAAATACTGCAATAGAAAAGATCTAAGATTAGGCTGAGATTTGAGTGGAGATGCAAACAAATGATGCCAAGAATCACTCCAAGGTGGGCAGCACAGAAGTGCCATTATGAGGAATTCTAAGAGACCAACCTCACTGGGGACCCCTTTTGTACCTACAGTCACCTTAATTTATCATCACATTTCAGGAAATTAAAAAAAAAATGGAATAGCAGTTATTTCCTGCCTCTCTCTTTTGCTTTGAAAAGCATGAGGTGTCCTGGTGAGCGCAGCATACTTCAATGATGACAACACTTCTAACAGCTAATAATTTCAATAAAATTACCTGAGTAAAGGGTTGAAGTTATTACAAATGGGTTAGAAGGGACACATTTCAAATTGTGTTTTTCATTCTTTTCCCTGTCTTTCTCCCTTCCTTTCTGTTTTCAATGTCCACATATTTGGACATCCTGAGCTCTTTGCATGTAAATCTGTGTGGGTGGATGTGATGAGAAGCAGTTGAATAAACTTCCCTTTGAGCTGCTAAAGCTTTTGTAGAGGGTAACGGGCAGGAGCAACAAATGGCTCAGAGTTAACAAGAGACCTCTGAGAGCTGATTTTAATTCACTAAGGTTCCTCTCCACCCTAATACAAAAGGACATTTTTTCTCAAAACAACAACAACAACAACTAGAGAGCCTGATTAGATTTTATTGGGGGGAATTATGGCCTTATGCATGTCATAACCTCTCTAAAATTTATAATATCATCACCTATATGTGTAACTGTGAAACTGTAGATTCACTCTTTTGCTTATTTATGTAGCAGTAAATGGAATTGGAAGCATTTAAGACTCTTTGACATACCTAAGTTTATAGTATTTAGAATATTATCATTTAACTGTATGGCTTTGTATCTGCTTTTTAGTCAAACCCTTTACTTAAGTGTTTGGAAATTTCTTTCACATCGTGAGTTCAGTTCCTGTTTCCAAGTATAAATTCTCCAAACAAACAGTTAGATGGACATACAAAATGAGAATAGGATGGATAGACAGGGCTATAAATTCAGGCTATAAATGCCACTCAGCAAATTGGTTCTATCTCATAAACAGATGGCTTGAAAGAAATTGCCTGCCCTAAAATAGATGGCAGAAATTGGTAAAGATTCTATAAAAACTGAAAAAAATATATTTATTTGGTATATTTCTTTTCACTACAAAACTTGTTTCTATAGTTTCTTGTACACGGTAGTTATACAAACCATGCTAATTCTCTCACTTTTACTGCTTTCTCTCCATTTTCTACATCTTATGCTGGGATATATTTCCCAAATGCATTTTTCTCATTGCCACCATAAAAATCAGTTTCAGTAGCTTGAGATATTCTGGTATTCCAGCCACAAAAAATGGAGATGAAGTTGATTATATGTAATTCCTATATACATGTGATGTTTGTTTACTTATTACTCTTGCTTATTCAAATATGCTTGTACTTCTCTAAAATGAATACCTAGACTTAGCAATGTTAAAAATAAATACACACCATACTAGTTTTAGTGTATAGTATGAAGAAAGTAAGAATATAAGATGATAAATCTCTGGATTTTGTTGATGTGTGAAATAATTATAGTTATTTATTTTCTTAAAATTCAGGAATTCTTAAAAGAAAAAGTGATGCAAAAAAAAAGAAAGAAAGAAAAAAATCAGCTGAATGACAGTAATGGAGTTAAGTGAGGAGTCAGTTTATATGATCTACACATTCCATAGCAATGGATGTTATTTTTTAAGAGCATTAAATTTAGACTTTTTATTTTTGTTCATTATTATTTTTGGCTTATCACTTCATCATTATATTTTTTCTTTGATAAGAGAGAAAAATGGTGCATGTTTCTTTATGTAAAATTGAAAGAGAATCTCCTTTCTGTTGAGAGAGCATACATTTTGCTAAATTATATAAAAATTGGCCCTATACCTCTTTTTTAACTTTATTATATATTAATTTTTAAAATGTCAATTCTCAGTATTTAAGTTTCTTTTAATAGAAAAACCTAGGAGAATTCTGGTGACTCAAATAACATTTAAAACCCCAGATGGAGTGGCTTCATGGATTAAACATCTGCTTCATATTGTGAAAGCATTTGATTTAGATTTTGATGTTATTAGAATTAGATTTTTGGTGGATTTTTAAAACTTCCATTATAGATGGAGTCTTACAAATTTTAAGATAAGGATAGCTAAATAATTTTATTTCAATTATAAAAGTATGAATATGAGTGAGACATGTATCATTTATGTATAGGTTAAGATTCTCTCTCTTCTTGAAGCTAAGTATTTGTCTATAAAATATATGAAATAAATTAGATGATCATTTTCATTTATTACATCTGTTTTAAGGTCACTTACTGATACTGACATTCATTACATAAAATCAAATCATGAAGAATAAAGTAAGCATCTCTACTACAATATCTTTAACCAGATTCTGTAGTTCTGAAAAAACACCTTATATAAACAATAGATATAGATAATATGTAATTGAAATAAATGCTTTAGTATCTACACTGAGCTTCTTATGAAAAGATCACATTCATGTGTACATAAAAGGCTTGCCATTGGTTGGGGATCATATCAAATTGATTTTTCGTAACAGCATGTCTTGTTTTAGTATGCCTAGCATTCCTCTACCTTACCCTTAACTCCATGTGGGCATGATGGAGCTAACTATCATACTACTTTTTCTACATATCTGTTCCTTGTCTCGGTCTGAAGGCTAGTTGAGAGCTAAGAAGGGAAATAATTATTGATTGCCATTGTCAAGCAAGGAAGGTAAGGTAGGAGGAGTTTGGGGAAATGGGAGAATTGAGTTGCCTTTCCTTTCCAATGCTCCCTGACTCAATTTATCTCCTGTTCTAGTCCCTGACTCCATACATTTGTCAAGCTTACTTTAATTATTGGGAGCAATAACTTTTAGACAAACTTTGGTTTTGTAAGAAGGAGACAAACTTTGGTTTAAACTGATCTTTCTAAAATTAAAGCAGTGAGGGCACAGAGCATTGCTAAAATAGACCTCCCTGTCAGATTTTAATCCAAGATGGCTGAGTCAGGTCAGCATATAGTCCATACACTTCTCCTACCCAAATGAAGTGTTGAGCACAGGACCCAAACTGGACCAACTGAGAATTCCACACAGGGTCCATAATAATTCATTTTAAGAGTAGAATATGGCTTCAAAGCAGACATTAAGAATCTTCTCCAAAATGTATAATGCATGTGCTGGGGACCCAAGGGTGCCTTTTTTTTCCCCTCCCGTGGCATTGAAAATTATAAGAATGACAAAAGATGCAAGTAGGAAATGTGTGTGGTTGTCTTTTCAATGAATAAAAAGCTCCCTTTTTGACAGAAGGAATAACCTGTAAACAGAAAGTAGATTGAGATATTGTTTCTGTCCCTGAACTTGCTGTGCTTGAAGTTAGTATACCCTTGAATTTTTAGTCACATTTGCAATAAATATTTTATTTCTGTGAAAATATAGTTTAAAATGTGTGGCTGTCATTTAGCATTGAAAAATTTCTGTTTACTACATATAGTAAAAGTCACATCAAACCGTATTCGTAGTTATATTTGTTTGATGATTATACTTACTGATTAAGCTGTGACAGAAATGATTGGTATAAACATGGTTGATTTATACACTCAGTTTCATGCTTTTAGCATTGTAGGTATATAAATGTACTCAATTGCTAGGAAAGTCTAGCCATTGTTTGGAGATCAAATCAAATGGGGTTTTAAAAAAGTGGTCAGCTGTTCTTTATTATTGTGTCTGGGGTAGAGATGTTATTAATCGCTGTGGTTTACTTCTTACACAAAGATATTGTTCTTAAAAATGCATTCCCAAGATACTTTGGCCATCAACACGGCAGTTAGTACCCGGAGAAACATATTATGGTATTAATTGGTTAGAGGGGTTAATGGGAAAAACTCTTGAAGGCAGAGAAATGAATAAGAAAAAAAACGGTAAGCTAATTATTTGAGTGGGTGATCTTAATTGTTCTACTAATGACATCTGCCATTTTCATCGTGCTATCTTTCAGCTTTTTCCTTGAGCAGCTGTTAACAACCAATGTGTTCTTTTACAGGAAAAAAATGACTTTGAAGGTTGGCTAACAAGAATTTCAGTTTTTGTGTTAAGTATAATTTTCCCAGGAAAAGAAAAAGTCAACAATTTTAACCCAGTCTAACATAAACTGGTGAAATTGGTGTTTCTCTTTTTCTTTGCTTTGAGCATATTCAAAATCTGCTTCATTTGTAGTGCACCATTGGAGCAGAATGTGTAATGACTAATGACCTGGTGGAGACCCAAGTGACATGTGAACAGTGCGTTTTGGCCACAGCTAGTTAGCCTGGAGCAGATGCCAAAGTTTATTGTCTTTGCAGTTTCCTGGCCTTCACCAGTAAGAGGAGTCATGGCTCTCACCAGATTTTTTAGCTAGACTACTCATGAATTGCATATTTATTGGCATTTCATAGCAAAATACTTCATTATATGCATGTCAATGTCCAGAGAAGACTCACTTATAATACAATTAGGAGAGAGGCACATTATTTTATGGTTATGTTTTGCTGAGAAACAATCCATGTATCCCTCTGTTTATCATTATATTTTTACTTGTAAACAGTCACAGGAACAAGGAAAGGTATTTGTAAACTGTGCTGTGTGTACTAAAGTTACCAGCTTATAGGGGGAGAATGCTGGAGAAGCAGAGACCTGGGTGTCTGAAACAGTCTCATGTTGAAACCTGCCTTACTCAAATTGGGCTTTTTTTTGACAGTGATCAGGTACAGAGGAGAAAAAATTATGTTCTGACCCAATTTCATTTCATTGTCTTTAACCGTCACTGCCATAGAGAGGTTTCTTGTCACTCAGCTCAGTTCCTTAGCTTGACATTGGGGAGAAAACTCCTCTTGGTCACATGTAGGTTCTATCATCTCCTTCCTGCTCAGGTCTTTCAGGTTTCAAGCTTCTTCACCTATCTTAGCAACAGACCTAGATTTAGGCTGCCCAAAGTTGTCTATGTGCAATAAAGACTTGGACAGCTCACATTCAGGATCCACTTTTTTAGTGCACAGGATACTTTGTAATTGTAAGGTCAACGAAACCAGACCAGGCGAAACAGCAACAAAGGAGCCAAGAAAAATTTATTAGCGCAATCCGGGGTGAGGTTCACCGGTCCTTACAGCTGTGGGCCGGAGAAGTTGCCCCCTGCAAGATGGGTGACGGGTTTATAAAGGGCACGCTGAGAAAGCTGTGAGGGGGATTGGGGAGAGCGATCATTGGTTGGGACAGCTGTCGCGTCTACTGGTGACTGACTGAACAGGGTTGCTAGAATCGCTGTAACAGGTACTGGCTGGCTTTGCGGCTGGGATCTTAGTTCCGGCCTGGTCTGGGTTGGAGCCATCTTGTTGAGATGAGACCCGCCCTGCCCTCCGGTACCTCCGACCTTACAGTAATAAGACTTAGAAAAGTAGTAAAATGTCACTTAGAACTCCAGAATTCTTGAGATTTTCCCCTCACAATCATTAAGGTGCTGTTGTTTAGGGTTTTGAAAGACTTTCATGTAAAATGGTCCACTTTCACCTAAAATTGATCCAGATAATTCCTACTTTGTCAGATCATCAGTAAAAAATAATGGTTAGTAGAGAGACAAGAGAAGCGCTGCATATTCATTTACTGCCAATGTGAAAATTTACATCAGGATTTCTCTAAGAGTCTCTCGAATTTTACCCTAAGCTCCTTAATAGCCTCACATAAAAGACTGTAAGTCATGTTCTTATTTCCTTTAATCATCCTTTAAAATGATGACATTACCAGAGCAGATCCAAATTCCCTGTTTGATAGCAGAGACCAGTTTTTTCTTTTTTAAAAAAATTTATTTTATTTTATTTTAAAGTTTCAATGTTCTTGAGGCTCCCACCTGATTAGTGCATGGTCAGCACTAAGGCTGAGGTATCTCTGACTGAGGTGTTTTTGTTTGGTATTGTTTTTTAAAATCATGTATTTGCTACAAAGTATTGTACTTGTCTCAATGGGATTGGTGTAAAAAACTGAACAGACCTTATGTGATATGTATCATAGTTAATAAATCCATCTTGGAAAAAAAAGTTTCAATATTTCTGTATTGTTAAGGGGATGACTGTTTATTGCAGTAACAAAATATTCCTAGGCTTATGCTTTTTCTGAATAAGAAGTTGGTAGAAATCTGACACCATGTTGATCTTCATCTTTGGCTTCCTGTTTTGATTTGGTGTGTTTTTTAATAAAAATTTATATTTATAAAGGTTCTCTAAAGAATTTCCTGATACGTAAACTACCACAAAGGTAAAAGGGTAAACCTAGAAATACAGCCATTTTGGGTATAAGAGAACTGTAACAAAGTCCTCAAATGGAAACTAAAGGATTGTTTTGTTTTGTATTGTTCTCAGTAAGGACAATGATTCCTAACCTAAATCTTGTTCATTTATTCCACAGGGACCCCAAGGGTCTGTGAAGCTCATCATGGCTTAGATCAATGAATAACATGAAAAGTAATGGGTATTTCTTTGGTTTTCTGCATCACAGAGTTTATCCGGGGTCTTCCTTCCTTATCCTCAAAACTTGATGTGGTTCATAGCCCCATTAAAGATGGATAAACAATATAATATAACCCAAATCTCAATGATACATTTTTAAAATGCCACCAATACACAATATGTCCATATAATAAATTTTCATGTGTACCCCCTGAATCTAAAATAATAATAAATATTTTTTTAAAATGCAACTTTTCACAAGATGTCTGAATAACACATACTTTTATTTTATTTTATTTTTTTGAGTCGAAGTCTCACTCCGTCACCCAAACTGGAATGCAGGGGCACGCTGCGGGTCACCGCAGCCTCGACATGCTGGGCTCTGGCGATCCTTCTGCCTCAGCCTTCCAGGTAGCCAGAACTACAGGCAGGCGCTACCATGCCCAGCTAATTTTTGATTTATTGTAGAGATGAGGTCTCAAGTTGTCTGGGCTGGTCTCGAACCCACAGACTCAGCAATTCACTCACCTCAGCCTCCCAAAGTGCTGGGATTACAAGTTGAGTCACCGAGTTCAGCCAAAGGAATTTCTTTTCTTTTTTAAGTTGGAGTCTCACTCTGTCGCCCCGGCTGGAGTGCAGTGGCATGCTCACAGACACTGCAGCCTCAATCTGCTGGGCTCAGGTGATCCTTCTGCCTCGGCCTTCCAAGTAACTGGAACCATAGGTGTGTGCCACCATGCTCAGCTGATTTACTTATGTATTGCAGAGATGAGGTCTCGTCAAGTTGCCCAGGCTGGTCTCGAACCCGCGGGCTCAGGCAATCCACTTGCCTCGGCCTCCCAAAGTGCTGGGATTACAGGCTGAGCCACAGAGCCAGGCCGATACACACATTTTTATATATGTATAAATAAAATCAAACGAATAAACAAAGTACATAATTTAAAAAGCTGACAAAGAAGGAATGAAATAATAAAATTAAGTGTAGAAACTAATTAAATAGACAATATAAAAAATAGTGAACAAAATTAATTTGTCTTTATATAAAGTTTAATTAAATAAAACTCTGGAAAAAAGAAAGCTTACTATCAACACCATACTCTAATATGGTACTAAAAGTTCTCAATGATACAATGCAACAGGAAAAATACAAGTTACATGTCATTAAAAAAGTAAGTGTATATCAGAAATGTATTTCATTAAAAGTAGATATGGGGTGCCAAAAATGTATACACATTTTAAGAGATGTTATTAATGCATTACTTTTTGAAGTTGAGTGATTTATGGTAGCAATGTGTAGTATGATGTTTGCTCAATTGTGCTTCTGACATTTTCGACTGCCTATTGCATGCTGACACTAGCATTCATTTGATTAACGCCATCTTTTGAGCAAACATCATACTTAAAGTGTATACATTTTGGGGGCACCGCTGCATATTCATATATATATATACATATATATATGTATATATATATATATGAACAGGATAATAAAATATTATTTGTAAGCAATATAGTTTTATACCTGGCAAATGCAAGAAAAATAACTGAAAAATGGCTAGAATCAGTAAACAATTCAGAAGGATGCTTAAATAGAAGACTAACACAGAAAAATCAATAATTATTTTGTGCATCAATGATAACTAGTTAGAACATATTATGCTGAAAGAACATTTTATTCACACATAATCATGGATGCCTTAGACATAAATGTGACAAGAACTATGTATAACTACATGAAAAAAATTATGAACTGCCACTAAAGGAACCCCTATATATATCTAAACAAATATAAGAGGTATATCATGTGACAACTCAAATCATAAAGACATTACTTCTTGAGAAAATAATCATCAAATTCAATGTAATTCAATCAAAATATTACAATAGTTTTCATGTACAATGGCAATCCCATTCTTTTAAAAAAATTTTATATGCTTTAATTTTTCATATTACTTATTTTATTTTTTTTACTTTTAAAGTAATAGATGATCATAATATATTTCACAAAATTGCTACTGTTTGCAAAGAAAGAGAAAGTGAAAAAGAGGAAATAGCAATCATCTGTCATAAAATATCAAAGGTAACTGCAGACAATCTTATTCTTAAGTTTATATGACAAATGCATAATGTTATTAAGAAAATTCCGAAAAAAACCAATTACTCCAGGTATCAATGTTACAATTTCATCTGAGTGCTTCTATATTCTTTGAATTATGTACAAATATTACTTATGCATTATGTACCAATATAAAATCAAATCTCTAAGAAAGGAGGATGAAGACTCAGAGTATGAGAAAGATATTTCATTCACAAGGAACACCAGATTAAAACAAAAACTGTAGTTAGGAAATAAGAATCAAACTAAGAAGATGGAAAAATTGCTTTACTTGATAAAGAAAAAGGTACTAGTGTGAAAGTTGATGTGATTGGTGGGAGATGAGGGAGGAACTAATAAGTTATAACCTGATGAACAATGTCGTAGAAGGGATGGTGTTGCAGAAATAGCTGGAGAGGGAGTTGATCTAAGGGAAGGGATTTCATATACACACTATTGAACATATATAGTGAACATTACCTAAAATCGTTTCTAAAAAGTGAGGCAAGGTGAAAATTGAGGGGCACGGGGGATGAAGAAAAGGGAAGGAAAAACTGAGTATACTGTCAGTTTGGAATTTTATTTTGGTTTGCCCAACTTATTATTCTGATATGTGAGGAGAAAGCTCTTTTTTAGGTATCTTTTTAAATTAAATGTTAAATTTTTAGATAATTGTAGATTTACGTGTAGTTATAACAAATAACACAGGGGGATCCTGTGTAACCATAGCTTAGTTTCCATCAATGGTAACATCATATAAAATGACAGTATAATATCACAAACAAATTATTCACGTTGGTCAAGACATATGGTCAAGATGTACTACATCTCCAAGTCCACAAAGATCCCTCATATTGCCTCTTCTATAGCCACACCAATTTCCTCCTGCATCCAACCCTCTTTAACCCATTAGAATCACTAATTCTTTATTTCTATACTTTTCTTTTTTAATTTTCAGTATGTTATATAAATAAGATCATGCAAAATGTGACCTTTTGGAATGAACTCATTTCAATTAGCATAATTCTCCTGAAGTTCACCCAGATTGTTTTGTGTGCCAATAGTTTGTTCCTTTTATTGATGGGTAGCATTCTGTGGTATGCATGCACCATGGTTTGTTTAACCATTCACCAATTAAAAGACATTTGCCTTCTTTTGGTATTTTAAATAGGCTGCTATAGAGATTTCCGTATAGATGTGTGTACATATAAGTTTTCCTTTCACCAAGATAAATGCCCAGGAGTGCAATTTCTAAATCAGATGATAGTTACAAGTTTAGTTTTTTTTGAAAACTATCAAACTGTTTTCCAGAATGGTTGTACAATTTTACACTTTTGGCAATGTATGAATGATTCAATCTCTCTTCATTCTCTCCAGCATTTGTTATTGTCCCTATTTTTTATTTTAGCCATTCTAATAGATGTGTGGTGATATCTCATAGTGCTTTTTTTTTTTTTTAAAGATGTGGAGTACAACTCTGGGTTAAGTGTACAAATGGTCATTGTACAGGTAAAGTTTGGGCCTCGCTTTGGTCCCCACGCCACCTGATTTGAGATCAGGTACCATTATTGATTAAGTGTGCCTATCCCTTCCCTGGCAGTTTCCCACTACTGTCAATCCCTTTTTTATAGTACTATGATAATTGTTCAGTGTCTGCTTCTGAGGGAGAACATGTGGTACTCAGTTCTTTGTTTCTGTGACAGACTCTAAATTCATCCAACTTGCTGCAAAGTCCATAATTTTGTCCTTGTTTATGTTTGCATACTATTCCATCATGTATAAATACCAATTTTAAAAATCCAGTCTACTTTTTTTTTTTTTTTGAGTTGGAGTCTCACTTTGTCACCTAGACTGGAGTGCAGTGGCATGCTTCTGGTCACCGCAGCTTCGACCTGCTGGGCTCCGGCAATCCTTCCGACTCAGCCTTCCAAGTATCTGGAAATACAGGTGTGCGCTACCACGCCTGGCTACTTTTTTTTTGGATTTATTGTAGAAATGACGTCTCGCAAAGTTGCCCAGGCGGGTCTCGAACCCGCGGGCTCAGGCAATCCATTCACCTCGGCCTCCCAAAGCGCGAGATTACAGGCTGAGCCACCGATCCCAGCCAGTCTACTTCTAATGGTCAGAACGGTTGGTTCCATGCTTTTGCTACTGTGAATAGTGCTGCAAAAAACATGCATGCGTAGATATCCTATCTTTTCTGTAGAATGATTTGATTTCCTCCAGGTATATTCCCAGAAGGGGGATTGCTGAGTGCTGAGTCATATGGGAGGTCAATTTTTAGATCTTTTAGGAATTGCCACACTATTTTCCACAGAAATTGTACACGTTAACACTCCCACCAGCAGTGTAGAAGTGTTCCTTTTTTCCAGCAACCTCTCCAGCATCTGCTGTTTTTTTTAGTTATTGATGAAGGCCATCCTGACTGGAGTTAGGTGATATCTCAGTGTAGTTTTAATTTGCATTTATTTGATAATAAGTGAGGCTGAGCATTTTTTCAAGTATCTGTTGGCTGCTCATATGTCTTCTTGTGAGAAGTGTCTATTCATATCTTTTGTCTGCTTTTTAATAGGGCTCCTTGTTTTTTTCTTTTTGGCATGTTTGAGTTCCTTGTAGATCCTAGATGGTAGGCTATTGTCAGATATACAGTTGGAAAATATTTTTTTCCAATCTGTGGGCTGTCTCCCCAGTCTCTTGAGGGTTTCTTTGGCTTTGCAGAAGATTTTCAGTTTGATGAGAAACTACTTATCTATCTTATCTCTTATGGCATGGGCAATTGGGGTTTTGATCAGGAATTGTTTGCCAGTTCCAATTTCCATAAGGGTGTCTCCTGCATTTTCTAAGATTCTTATAGTTTGAGGTTTTACATATAGGTTATTGATCCATTTAGAGCTGATTTTTGTGTAGGGGTCTTATTTCCATCTTCTGCATCTGATCAGTCAAGTCTTCCCAGCACGATTCACTGCATAAGTTCTCCTCTCCCCATTGGTTTTTAGTGGAGGCTTTGTCAAAGATGAGTGGATTGAGAAATTGAGGTTTTACTTCTGGAATCTCTATCCTGTTCCATTGGTCTATATGCTTGTTCTTATACCAATACCAGGCTGTTTTGATTATTGTACCCTTATAAAAAAGTTTAAAGTCTGAAAGTATGATACCTCCTGCTTTACTTCTTTTACTAAGGATTGTTTTGGCTATTCTTGGTCATTTCTGATTCTGTATGAATTTCTGTATTGTTCCTTTCAGGTCTGAGAAGAATGATGCCGGTAATTTAACGGGTATGGCATTAAATCTGTAGATTGTCTTGGGTAGGATGGACATCATAACAATGTTGATTCCTGCAATCCATGAGTATGGAATATTTTTCCATTTTTTGGTGTCATCTTTGATTTCTTTGAGCAATGTTTTCTAGTTTTCATTTTAAAGGTCTTTCACTTCTCTGATTAGGAAGATGCCAAGGTATTTCATTTTCTTGTGGCTATTTTGAATGGGATTGTGCTTTTTATTTGGTTCTGTCTGTTTTTTTGCTGTGTATAAGAATGCTACTGTCTTTTGCACATTGATTTTATTTGCTGAGACTTTGTCAAACTCCTTTATAAGTGCAAGAAAGATATTGACAGATTCTCTTGGAGTATTGAGATATAGAATCGTATCATCAGCAAAGAGGGATAACTTGACTTCCTCTTTCCCTACTTGGATACCCCTGACTTCCTTCTCTTGTCTGGTTGCTCTAGGTAAGACTTCCAACACTATGTTGAACCAGAGGGGTGAAAGTGGGCAGCCTTGCCTTATTCTAGTTTTCAGGGGAAATGCTTCTAATTTTTGTCCATTTGGCAATATGTTGGCTGTGGGTTTATTGTAAATGGCTCTTACTATTTTGAGATATGTTCCCTCTATGCCTAGGTGCTCAAGGGTTTTTATCAAGAAAGTATGTTAGATTTTATTAAAAGCTTTTTTTGCATCTAATGATATAACCATGTGATTCCTATTTTTACATCTTTTCATGTATTTAATTACATTCATGGTCTTGCAGATTTGAACCTGCCCTGCATCCCAGGGATGAAGCCTACTTGGTCATGGTGAATGATTTTTGAGATGCGTTGTCGGATCTGATTTGTTAGAATCTTGTTGAGTATTTTTTGCATTGTGTTCATCAAGGATATTGGCCTGTAGCTCTCTTTCTTTGCTGGTTCTTTACCTGGTTTGGGTATTAGTGTGATGTTAGCATCATAAAATGATTTGGAGAGAGTTCTGTCTTTCTCTATTGCTTGGAATACTTTCAGTAGGATTGTTATCAACTCCTCCTTGTATGTGTTGTAGAACTCCGCTGGAAAGCTGTCTGGTCTAGTATTTTGTTTTGTTGTGAGTAGTTTTTCTATGATGGAGTCTATTTCCTGGGTTGTTATTGGTCTATTTAATGTCTTAATTTCTTCTTGGTTTGACATTGTGAGGTTGTGTGATGTCAGAAAGTCATTCATTTCATTTAGGTTTTCAAGTTTGTTTCCATACAGGCATGCATAGTAATCCTCTGATAATTTTTTGTATTTCTTCAGGGTTCTGAAGAAATTTGATCTTTTTCATTGCTGATTGTGTTTATTTGGGCTTTCTCTCTCTTTTTCTTGGTCAGTCTGGCTAGGGGTCCATCAATCTTGTTTATCCTTTCAAAGAACCAGTTTTTATTCTATGATATCTTTGTCTTCTTTGCCCTGTATTTGAGTTTTTCCTTTGGTGATCTGGATTTTTTTTTTTTTTTTTTGCTGAAGTTAGGGTTTTGGTGGTCTTTTCTTTCCAGTTTCCTTAGGTGGTTTGTCAGGCTGTTAACTTGTGATCTTTCCATTTTCTTGATGTGTGTTCATAAAGAAATAAATTCCCCTCTCAGTACTGCCTTCATGATATCCCAGAAGTTTTGGTAAGATGTGTCTTTATTTTCATTTGTTTCCAAAACTCTTTTAATTTCTGCTTTGATTTCTGTATTGACCCAGCAGTTGTTCAGCATCATGCTATTTATTGTCCATGTCTTTGTGGGTTTTGGGGTAGCTTTGTTGGTGTTTTTATTTATTTTTACTCCAATGTGGTCTGAGAAGGTATGTATTTCATGGCAGTATTTCAAACTTCATTGTGCTTTAATTTACATTTCCCCAATGGATAGTGATATTAAATATAGTTTTATGTGTTTGTTTGTCATCTGTATATCTTCTTAATGAAAAGTCTTTCTGTGTCTGTTGCCTTATTTATTTATTTTTGGAGTTGGAGTCTCACTCCGTCACCCAGGCAGGAGTGCAGTAGCATGCCCATGGCCACCCCAGCACTGACCTGCTGGGCTCAGACAATCCTTCTGTCCCAGCCTTCCAAGTAACTGGAACTACAGGCATATGCTACCACGCCCAGCTATTTTTTTTGATTTATTGTAGAGATGAGGTCTCACCAAGTTGCCCGGGCTGTTCTCAAGCCCGTGGGCTCAGGCAATCCCCTTACCTCAGCCTCCCAAAGTGCTGGGATTACAGCCTTGAGCCACTGTGTCTGGCCTTTTGCCCATTTTTAATTATAATGTGTATATGTATATTTTTACTCTAAAGTTTTTTAGTTCCTTATATATTCTAGATACTAGTCTTTTGTTGGATGTGTCATTTGAGAATATTTTCTCCAAGTATTAGTTTGTCTCTTAACAAGATCTGTTGCAGACAAAAAGAATTTATATTTTGATGATGTCCTATTTAAATATTTTTTGTTCACAGCTTTGGTGATTCACCAAATACCTCCCCAGTTGAGTGTAATAGGGAGACTTTGAGAGACCACTCCTACTATTCCCTACCTGTCTGTCATTGGAGCACAGTGAGGGAGTGGCCTTGTAATGGCCAGGAAGGGATACACATGTCAACTTCCTACTTACTCTTCTTTGACACAACCTTAGCAGGAATGGGAGAAGAAAATAGGGATGGGACAACTTGTTACAGCTTGGTGGGAGTGAAAGTCTAAGTTCTCCAAGCAGCCTTTGTTAATGTGGGTAGGGATGGGATCATGATTTTATTTTTTATATTTATTTTTTTCACGTTAGAGTCTCACTCTGTCGCCCAGGCTGGAGTGCGTGGCATGCTCATGGCCACCCCAGCATCGACCTGGTGGGCTCAGGAGATCTGTCTGCCTAAGCCTTCCAAGTTGCCTGAACTACAGGCATGTGCTATCATGCCCAGCTAATTTTTTTTTCTTTCTGAGTTAGAGTCTCACTCTGTCACCCAGACTGGAATGCAGTGGTCGCTCCCGGCCACTGCAACCTTGACCCACTGGGCTCCAGCGATCTTCCCACCCCAGCCTTCCAAGTAGCTGGAACTACAGGCGTGCACTACCGTGCCCAGCTAATTTTTGATTTATTGTAGAAATGAGGTCTTGCCAAGTTGCCCAGGCAGGTCTCGAACACATGGGCTCAGGCAATCCACTCCCCTCAGCCTCCCAAAGTGCTGGGATTATAGGCTGAGCCACCGAGCCTGGCTACACCCAGCTAATTTACTGATTTATTGTAGAGATGAGGTCTCACCAAATTGCCCTGGCTGTTCTCGAATCCATGGGCTCAGGCAATCCTCTCACCTCAGCCTCCCAAAGTATATTTTTAATTTTAATTTGTATGTGTGTGCGTGTGTGTGTGTGTGTGTGTGTGTGTGTGTGTGGTATTTTGTCTATCTTGATAGGCTACTTATTTCCTGGTCTTTTGGCTAATGAAGCAAACTTTCCTTGGTGCTTCTTATTGTCTCTATCCATTGTTGTTTCCAGATTACCATCTTCTCCAGTTCTCAGTCTTGAGTATATGAGGCTACTGTGTCAGTCTGTGGGTCCTGAAGTGCCTCGCTGGTCAGCTTTTCTCGCTCTACTTTTCAGAATCTTCTTTATGTGGTTTATATATAATGTCCATGATTTTTAGTTGTACTTAGTAGACAGAATCAGTAAAAAGTAGGGTTTTTGAAGGTTGCTGGCCCCTATTAATGAGCCTTCCTCAGGGAGGATCCAGTTATGACCTGGCACTTGATAAACTTCTCTGCAAGCTTCTTGCCACAATTACTCTACCCATATCTGACTAACAGGAACCTGCTTAACCCCAAGCATCTTCTAGGAAAAGACCATCCATCATGCCAGACTCCTCAGTGGTTTTGTGCCTTGGCCAAATACACTAAAAACAAATATCTCAAGTTAGACCACCCAAGATATTTTCACTTCTGTGGTTAACTGTCTTTGAATTCAGGTCTCTTGGGGTGAAAAGGTTATTCACATTCTGCATTCATTAATACTTCCACTTTTTTTTTTTTTTGAGTTGGAGTCTCACTGTCACCCAGACTGGAGTGCAGTGGCTGCTCCCGGGCACCACAGCGTCGACCTGCTGGGCTCTGGCGATCCTCCTGCCTCAGCCTTCCAAGTAGCTGGAACTATAGGCACACTACCATGCCCAGCTAATTTTTGATTTATTGTAGAGATGAGGTCTCGCCAAGTTGCCCAGGTGGGTCTCAAACCTGTGAACTCAGGCAATCCACTCACCTCAGCCTCCCAAGGCGTGGGATTACAGGCTGAGCCACCGAGCCCAGCTAATACTTCCACTTTTAATGTTTTTATTAACACACTGATGTTACACACACTGGGTTCTCACTATATGTAAGGAAATTTGTATCCCAAGAGAGATGCCTGTTTTCACCATGCTTCTAGTTATTTACACCGAATTTTATTTACTAGGAAGTAAATATAAAAATGTTCTGAGTATCTGGTACTCAGTCAGTTAGATGCCATGCATATTAAAATCCATGAAAGGAACTGACCAGAACAATAGCTGCACCAAGGTGGAAACATTCTTCTATAATTTACATTGATTTAGTGAGTCGTTATAGAGCTCCATTCCTACTTGGTTCCAGTTGAATTGTAGTTCTCTGTGAACCAAGAGACATGTATAATTTATAGTCCATTTTGGCTTACTTTGATAAAGTAAACGCTATCTTCATTCTTAAGAAAACAGGCTGCAGAATCTGATGCAATTTTTTATGGAGGCAATAAACTTTGAGTCTTTACCTTACAGAATATGCTTTTCTAACTGTGTGTGGAAACAGATGTTCATCTATTCAAACTATCTTAAAGGAGATAGTAGCAATCCTGTTGGAAAACAAAGCATATTTTTATTTGAATGCAAATACAAAGCAACGCTTTCCTTTTCTTTGGAGGCAAGTTGGTTTAAAATAAAAGAAAGAAAAAAAGAAATACTATCTTGTTTTTGCATTAACTAAGATATTTTTGTTAATTCATTTATTTTTAAAATGTGTACTTATTATTTTTATTAGGTAATAAATGACTACATTTTCAATAGTCAGATATTACTAAAAAACTTACAACAATATAATTACCCCACCCCAAATCTCATTTCTGGGGATGCTAAGTCTAAAACTTTTAATTTGAATTTTCAGAGTTAATAGAATTCTGAAACTTTTTCAAAATAGTTTATTGCAACACATAATCAACAAGATGCATTTCCCCCCCATGACATCCATTCTGGTGGCCAATCATTTTTGTCCTGTGACATCCCTTTCAATCACCCTGGAAAGTCTGTTTCTTAATCTACATCCCTTATTCCCTGAAGGCTGAATCCTTTCTTTGTTTACAAACTCTATTTTGATGGTCCATCTTATTCAAGTAGCTCCTTGAACAAGAGTTCATAAAAGGTACAGTTTTTTAAAAATACTTTAGTCTGCCCGAGTATCTTATTTCAGATGGAAAATAATTTTCTGTCAGAATTTCAAAGATATCTGTTTTGTCAGAGCCTAAAATAGTACCTGGTTCAGAGTAGGCATTCAATAAATCGTTGTTGAATGAATTATTTTCTAGCTTACTATATTGCTATTTTGAAATATGCCCACCCCATATGCTTTTCCAATGAGTGCACCTTCATATGTTAACCTTTTTCTTCTTGTCTAGAAACATGAGATCTCCTCTTTATCTCCAGATATCTAATATTTCACAATGACTTGCATTAGTGTAGTTTCTAAAAAATTATTCTGCTGTGCATTTAGTGGGCCTTTTCATATTGTGACCTAAGGTTTTTAAATTATTATGGAAAATTATTCCTTTTTCATTTCTTTTCCTTAAATTTCCTTTTTTCATTTCTCTCTCCCTTTCTAATTTTAATAATAGAATATAAAATTTCTTTAATAGATTTGCAAATGTTTTATTCCTTTTCTTAGATTTTCTATCACTTTGACTTTGAGCTCATCTCTCTGGATAGTATCTTCCCCTTTATTTTTTATTTTTATTTTTGAATCAGAGTTGAGGTCTCATTGTTTCACCCAGGCTAATCTTTCTACCTCAGCCTCCTGAGTAACTGGGACTACAGGCATGCACTACCAAACCCAGCTAATATTTTTTTTTAAGAAACCAAGTCTCGTTAATTTGCCCAGGATGGTTTCAAACTCCTAGGCTCAAGCAATTCTCTTACTTTGACCTGCTAAAGTGTTGGGATTATAGGCATGAGCCACCACACCCAGACCTCCTTTATTTTTTAGTACTCTGCTACATTTTAAAAATACGCCTATTATTTTTTTTAAGCTACCAAGAATTCTTTCTTGTTTTGGATGCCAACTGGGTGGTTGATCACATGAGTCTTAAATTCTGGGGTAACATCTGGGCTGGGAATATACATTTGGGAGTTGTCCACTTAGATGGAATTTAAAGCCTAGAGATGAGAAGAAATCACCAAGGAAGTGAGTGGAGGCAGAGAAGAGAACTCCAAAGACAAAGACTAAGGCATTCCAACTTTTAGAATCAGGTTAATGAGGAAGTACCAAGACAAGGAAATGATCAATGAGGGAGGGAGGAAGAAACACATGAGTGTGTGATGTCCTGAAAGTCAAGGTGAGAAAGCATTTTATGCCCAAAGGGGATGATTATCTGTGACAAATGCCACTCGTATGTCAAATGAGATGAGCACCCAGAATTGATTACGGTATTTAGTAACAAAGAAATTATTGGGTCATGGATTTTCTTGAAAACAATGCAGCTTAAACAGAACATGAGACAAAAGTCTGACTGCAACACAATCAGGAGTGAATAGGCAAATAGTTATTACAGGAGAGATTGTAGTCAATTCTTTTTTGGCATATACTAGAGCAGAAATGAAGCTGTAGGGGCTGGAAAGGAGTACGTGCTTAGGGATTTTTCTGGAAGACTAGGTAAACAAATGCTTTCCAAAGAATAGCAGTGCCTGTCAAAACTGTGGATTTCCATGTGTGAAGAGCTTTAAAAAGTGAGCTTGAGCACAAGATTTAAGCAATGTGAAATATGCATCAAAAACTACAATATTGATTATAATAATTGTAGCTATATTCATGATATTTGCTGAGTATAAAATTGATGCAAAAAAAAAAGAGAATTTGGATATCTGAATTTGTGATGTGTTTCTCACTAAACTCAATTATTACTGATCAGTATTTAATTATTCTGACTTTCACTCAGGATAGTTTGCACAATTTTCTGATACAGTGCTTTTAGGTGTTGAAAGGCAATTAATGAATCACTCTTTGTTGATAAACCATTGCTTGAATATGCACTGAGAGCAATTCATAAGTGTGTGAGCCACCTAAGTCTCATGGAATACTCTGTCTCAAGTTGTTTTCTTCAGACCTTTCGATCTTTTACCTTTACTTTTCAAGATCAGCTACAGAAGAGGCTACTCATTTTCTTAGTAATATACATGTGAGGTCTGTAATTATTCCTTTCTTTTTATTTTGAAGAGCTTTTACTGTGCTTTATATACCACTTTATTTTAACTAGAAGAAACTGCTTATTAAAAGAGCTACATTTCTCTACCCTAAGAAGCAGGCAGAACGCCTTCAGAAAGACCCACCTGGGAACTGGGAGGTGCGGCACTCACCTGAGGGGACCCTCCAGGTGCCACCAGCCCCAGTGTGCTTGCATTGTGCTTGCTCTTGAGCAGGCTCCACGGCCATGAGGTAGCCCTGGATGGAAAACCAAAGAGGAACGGGGTACACTCTTGAGTAATCTCATTCTCCTATACAGGGGCCTCGGCCAGTCTTCTGAAAGTTTCCACTCCAGCTGGGGTTGAAGTCAGAGAGGGCTGAGGGAGTGTCCTACATGGCACAAAGAGTCTCTGCTACAGCCACAACACACCCAAGAGTCACATCTCTAGCCCTCAGTGCCTAAGTGCTCCAGCACAGGACATGTCTCAAAATTAAATGGCTGAATCATGATTTCAGGGTCATTTCCATATGATCTTAGAGTTAGAATTCTCCCTTTTATCTTTATCAATGACATGCATTGAGGAACAGAGGACTTCATAGTAATAAGCCGGGATGAGAATCTCAACTTTATCTCTGGCTTTTATGGATTTCTTTCTTTAATTTCCACTTTGTAGAAAATGCACACTGTATCAAGCCAAATGCCATACATCTATTTAATAAATAAAAACCAATCGCTAAAGTAATAAAAGAAAAAAAAAAACAGAGCCAAATTCTTCTCCTATGGAAAAGTTTAGGACCTAAAGTCAGCATAGTAGAAGGATTTTTAAGAAGATCCCTCCTGACAAGACCCCAGGAGAATGGGATAAGTGGTGTGATAATAGAGTTGATCAAGTTACTGACAGTTTTGCGCCTCGGTTTCCCATTAAAATAAAAGGTAACAGACTATCAGCAAACCTGACCTAAAAACCTCCTGTCTCCTCAGTCTGTGCACTTTGTGTAGGTGAGACCTTGCTTTTGTTGTTCACTAATACTAGATTGCTCTCAGATTTGTATCTCAATCCAATATTTCCTTTGGCATGCTGCTTTCCTGTACATAAATTAAAATTTTTAAGTCTTCCCTTAACGAGACCTGTAAAGCCTCATGTGATTAACCACTGACCACCTCTTTTAGCCTCATCCTGGACCACATTCCTCTTGCTTTCTATGCTTTAGACATCCTAGCCTGCCTTCAATTTCTCCAGAGTACTAAGTTCTACTTCTCCACTGAGCCTTTGCACGTACCCTTCTCTCATCTGGAATATTCTTTTTGCCCTAAACCCTTCTTCTTTCTAGCTTCATTAACTCCTAGTCTCAATGTGGTTTTGATTTATATTTCTCTGATGATGAGTGAGGCTGAGCACTTTTTCACGTGTCTGTTGGCTGCCTGTATATCTTCTTTTGAGAAGTGTCTATTCATGTCTTTTGCCCACTTTTTAATGGGACTATTTTTTTTTTCCTTTCAGTGCGTTTGAGTTCCTTGTAGATACTAGATGTTAGCCTTTGTCAGATATATAGTTGGCAAATATTTTTTCCCATTCTGTGGGTTATCTCCCTGCTCTCTTGATGGTTTCTTTTGCTTTGCAGAAGCTCGTTAATTTGATGAGGTCTCACTTGTCTATCTTATTTATTAAGGTATGAGCATTTAGAGTTCTAATCAGGAATTGGTTGCCAGTTCCAATTTCCATAAGGGTGTCTCCTGTGTTTTCAAAGATTCTTATAGTTTGAGGTTTTACGTTTAGGTCTTTGATCCATCTAGAATTATTTTTTGTGTATGGTTATAGGTAGGGGTCCAGTTTCACTCTTCTGCATGTGACCAGCCAGTTTTCCCAGCATCATTTACTGTATAGGTTCTCCTCTCCCCAGTGGTTGTTGTTGGAGACTTTGTCAAAGATGAGTTGGTTGAGAAATTGAGGCTTTACTTCCGAAATCTCTACCATGTTCCATTGGTCTATATGCCTGTTCTTATACCAATACCAGACTGTTTTGATTATGTAGCCTTATAGTAAATTTTGAGGTCTGGAAGTGTGATACCTCCTGTTTTGTTTCTTTTTCTAAGGATTGTTTTGTCTATTTGTGGTCATTTATGTTTCCATATGAATTTTGGTATTGTCATTTCCAGGTCTGAGAAGAATGATGTGGGTATCTTAATGGGTATTGCGTTGAATCTGTGGATTGCCTTTGGTAGGATGGATCACCTAACTGGAGTTAGATAGATACCACCTAACCCCAGAAAGAATGGCCATCATTAATCAAACAAACAACAGATGCTGGTAAGGATGCAGAGAAAAAGGAAGGTTTCTACACTGCTGGTGAGAATGCAAACTAGTGCAACCTCTTTGGAAGACAGTGTGGCGATTTCTGAAAGAACTAGAGTTTGGCCTTCCATATGACCCAGCAATTGCCCTATTGGGAATATACCCGGAGAAACTCAAATCATTCTGCAAAAAAGATACCTGAACTTGTATGTTTGTTGCAACTCTATTCACAGTAGCAAAAACATGGAACCAACCATGCTGCTCAATGAAGCTGGACTGGATAAAAAAAAAAATGTGGTACATATACATAATGGAATATTACTCAGCCATAAAGAAGGAAAAACTTATGGACTTCGCAGCAACTTGGTTGGATTTAGAATCAATCACACTCAGTGATCTATCACAGAAACAAAGAACAGAGTACCATATGTTTCCACTGATAAGGGAGACTTGAACAATTATAATACTATAAGAAAGGAATTGGCAGTAGTGGGAAGCTGCCAAGTGAGGGGGGGGTGGGACTGGCAGTAGAAGGAAACTACTGGGGAGGAAGGGGCATATCTTATCAACAAGGGTACCTGCATAATCAATGTTTGTATCCGTAACCCTAAATTATAACCCACATCTTTTTAAAAAACAGCAACATCAACAACAATCTCCTAGTCTAATTTAGTTCTCTGGTAAATACTGCCAATGCTGTATCTTAACCATATAAGTAGTTCAAGTTTATTATTATTATAACTGGACTTTTTTGTGAAATCCAGGATTTGGAATCAAACAGTGGTCCCCTACTCACCTCCTAAGAGCCTTTTTAGGTTCACTGGCTTGCTGTTTTTGGCTTCTAATTGCCAAAGTGGGGCTGGAACTCATTTTTAATTCAACTAGTAACTGAAAAGAAGTAACATTATATCACCTTGCTTTCACAATATTCTGTGTGTCTGCCTTTAAATTACAAGAAGCCAATATGAGTTTGCACAGTATGCAACATACTTTTACTAAATCTTGTGATATTTGAAGGTGCTTCAAATACCAGTGAGTGAGACATCCGCGTGTATGTATGAGGAATAGAGCACAACCACTCTAGCCATTCTTAACTGCCTGACAGATTCAACACCAGGAAAAACACAGACAGGCCTTTCCTCCTCTTTTTTTCTCTTTCTTAAAGCACAACCCTCATGTCCATAAGGGATCACCTATCCTCATGCCCCTATCACTACACACATATGTTATTTTGACTAGAGCCTGTATTTGTTTCTTAGGACTGTGGTAATAATCTGGGTGGCTTAAAACAATGGGAATTTACTGTCTCACAGTTCTGGAGGATGGGATTCTGAAATCAAGGTGTCAACAAGACTGTACTCCCTCTGAAACCTGTAGAAATGAATCCGTCCTTGCCTTTTCCTAGCCTCTTGTGGTTTTCCAGCAATCCATGGCATTCTTTGACTTGCAGCTGTAGCACTTCAGCCACATGCTGCCTCTGTTGTCACATGCAGTTGGATAAGGTGACAGAATTCTTTCGATATAGAATAAGCCGGCCAGGAAAATAAAAAGAACTTTAAAGAAAACCAGTGCAATATTATCTCTGGTGCTGAAATCAACTCAACTTCTCGGTTAAGATACTAAAATAACTATTGTTAAAAGGATCAATAAGTGAACAAGAGAATAAGAAATTTGATTTAGGGACTGAGAAGTAAGTGGTCCATTGCAGCTGGATTTTACTTTTAAGAAATTTTTTGAACTAAATTAACATGAACTTCGTCTTCTATGGTCTTACATGGCTCAAAAAAAAAAAAAAAAAAAAGACAAAGTCAAAGTTCCACTTATGTTGAGAAGTCTAATATGGACCTTCATTCTTCCCATAAAGCTAAGATCCAAGAGGCAATACTTTCAATTCTAATGTAAAAATGAACTGGTAAAACTGCCTCGTCCAATTGTGGGTTTAAATGAAAATCAACTCTCAAACATAGGTGTTGAATGGAAGGAAAAACAAAACTTTTGAGAACTTCTAACCACAAACCAATCTTCAAATACATTTGAAGCCTAAATACACAGCACATGGGTGGTCTAAAAACCTCATGTAGAGGAATTAATTTTGAGTGATTCCAAAGTGTTGGTGTCCCAAAGACCACCTGGAAGAAGCAAATGCAAATCTCTGAAAGAACCCATCATCATGCCAGTCCTCAATGGTTTTTTATAAGTACTAAAACAATTAAGCAGCCCACAGTAAAAAATAACTAAATAAGACACTATGAGGAAGCATCAGCAGAAACAGTAAATAACAGAAAGAGACTTACAAGAATTACAAGGAAATATCAGACACAATTATAAAATGTTTACTCTTTTGTAAGAAATAAAAACTGAGTTTGAAAATATATGTAAGAGATAAGGACCTGTCCCAAATGACTAAACAGCTTCAAAAAAGAACAAAATAAAATTTTAGAAGTAAAAAATATAATTGAAATAAAAATTTCAAAGGATATTTTTAACCCAAAATGCATTTTTTTTTCCTTTGAGTCAGAATCTCACTCTATATCCTAGGCTGAAGCACAATGGCATAATCACAGCTACCATAGCCTTGGCCTGCTGGGCTCAGATGATCTTTCTGCCTCAGTTTTCCAAGTAACTGGGACTATAGGGAAGTGTCACCATGTCTGGCTAATTTTTTTTATTTATTGTACAGACCAAGGTCTTGCTATGTTGCCCAGACTGGTCTTGAACTTCTGGACTCAGACCATCCTCTCGTCTTGACCTCCCAAAGTGTGATCACCACGCCTGGTCCAAAAATGTATCTAACAGGGAAATATTTCATGAATTGAATGAAATATATGAAAAAATTATCCAGAAGACAGAGATAAAAAGTATAAAGGGCAGATTAAGAGGTATTAAGACACTGATGAGAAGTCTTATATGTGTATAATTGAACTCTAAGAAGGAAAAGATTATTTCCAGAATTGATTAAAGAAAGATAAAACCAAAATAATAAGTCATTATATTTCCACCAGACTGGGAAAAAAATAAAAGTCTGATGATAGCAAAGGTTAGCAAGGTTACAGACAAATGGGAACATTCATATATTACTGGTGGGAGTATATGTTGGCATGCTCAGTTTGGAAAATAGTTTGGCATTGTTTATGAATAAGGAAATATGTGTAATCTTTAACCCAGTAATTCTCTTGGGTAAATGCCCAAAAAAAGTCTCATACACACATCACCATTTACATAGACAAGGATGCTCAAAGCAGCATTGTGCTGTTAATAGTCAGAATTGGAAAAATCCAAGTATCCATTGCTATGATCTGAATGTCCCCGATTCATGTGTTGAAACTTAATTACCAATGTGATATCATTGAGAAGTGAGGCCTTTAGGAGGTTTTTAAGTCAGAAGGGTGGAGCCCTCATGCATGGGATTAGGGCCTTTAGAAAAGGGCTTGAATGACTGAGTTTCTTCTCTTCTACTCTTCTGCCAAGTAAGGACATAGCAAGAAGGCCCTCACCAGGTACCCAATGCCAAAAACCGTCAGAGATTTCCCAGCCTCCGCAACTGTGAGGAATACATTTCGTTTTTAAAAATGTATTTATTATTTTTAGAGAGAGAGTCTCTGTTGGGTGCAGTGATGACATCATAGCTCACTGTAATCTTGAACTCCTGACCGCAAAGTGATTCTCTATTCTCTTGCCCCATCCTCCTAAGGAACTAAAATCATACGTGTGTGCCACCACACCTGGCTAATTTTAAAAATTATTGTGTTGCCGGGCTCGGTGGCTCAGCCTGTAATCCCGCACCTTTGGGAGGCTGAGGTGAGTGGATTGCCTGAGCCCGCGGGTTCAAGACCTACCTGGGCAACTTGGTGAGACCTCATCTCTATAATAAATCAAAAATTAGCGGGGTGTGGTAGCGCACGCCTGTATTTCCAGCTACTTGGAAGGCTAAAAGTGGAAGGATCGCTGGAGCCCAGCAGGTTGAGGTTGCGGTAGCCGGGAGCGGCCACTGCATTCCAGTCTGGGCGACAGAGTGAGACTCCAACTCAAATAAAAAAAAAAAAAATTATCGTGTTGTAGAGATAGAGATGGATCTCACTATATTTTCCAGTCTGATCTTGAACTTCTGGCCTCAAATAATCCTCCTACCTCAACTTCTCGAACTGCTGGAATCACAGGCATGAGCTATCGTGCCTGGTCAAAATAAAATTCTTTGTTCATAAATTACCCATTGTCAGGCATTTTGGATAGAAGCACAAATAAACAAAGATATCCATCAATATTAGAATAGATACATAAATTTGGTACATTTTTAAAAAGAAACATTATGGCAATGAAAGATAAGCAAGCAATACACACACACACACAGGCATCAACAGAGAATAGCATGTAAAACATAAGTTGATTGGAAGAAGAAAATCATAGAGTATAATAGGCATTCAATTTTGTTATTTCATGGCTCCTAAGACATATAGTATTAGCTAAGCCTTGATAAGTTATATTACTTATTTTGGCAATGGAATTCCATATATGTTTAGATATCTTTAGGAATACAATTCTCTAATCAGTGCTAAAAAAAATTCTGCTCTTTGTGGCAGAAATTGCTGTTTCTTATTCTATGGTTATTTTTAGAAACACCATTCTGAATAATGGTAATGATCACAAATTATCCACTAGCATTGAAGGCCTTTATGTTCATGTCTGCATCAATGAGGGGGAAATGGAGTTGCTCAGAAGACCAAGAAAACAGAAATTCTTGTGAAATCACAGAAATCTGGGAGATATGGTAGATTGTGGTCATGGTATGTAAATCGGGGTTGGAATTGAAGAGTGGGAAATGAGAAATTTAAATCAATTTGGGTTTATAGGTTTAAGTGACAGAAATGCCCTAAAAATAAGTGAGCTATAATTATAACAGCATTATAAATACAATATAGAAAATTTAGAAACATCAAAATAAAACACTGGGATAAAGAAGTATGGTCACCCCTAATCTCAACACTAAGGTCGATTAGATGTTGTAAAACATCTAATAATATAGAATTATTATAATTGTAAATAGCAGTGGATTTAGGGATAATTCAGTCTTAAATTATATTTTACTCTTAATTTTACCTAAATTTTAATGATATATTTCAGTGACATTCAATAAACTTTTTCCTTTGGATAATCTCAAATTTTTGTTACAATCATTGCATGTGGACTGAAGAAGTTTCCTCTTGCTTCTCTATAAGTAGTGGGGGAAACATAATGAGTATATAGATAATGGACAGAAGGCAGTGATTCTGTATCTGAATATTCAAGTTGCCAAACTTAGCCATGTGGGATCAGAGCTTCTCCAGACCCTGTATTTTCCTGGGTAAGATAGAAATAAAATATCTGTTGTGCCTATTTCAAATTGTCAATGGAGACATCAAATGAGAAATGACTCTAAAATACTTTATAAAATATAATGCATTCTAAAATTCTTAGAAGTATCATCACCATTACCATTGTTTATAACCAATGGGATAAGCAAAGGTATACTGTAAATAATTTTAAAATGTTCTTGGAGAGAGGGGCAAGATGACCTAGAAGTAGCCAACTGGTACTTCTCTCGTGGAGCAAACCAAGAAAGAGATTCCCAGCAATCAGAGACCCCCAGTAATCAAAGCAGATTGAGATGAAGGATACATCCCATCTGGGAAGTGTAGAACTCACAGAAAGCAGGAAAAAGAGAAAACAGGTAGCCTATTTTGTAGCCAAGAAGCCCTCTCCTCGCCCAGGTTATATTGGTCAAAGAGAACTGCCTGTGGACATGGGAAAATGCCCAGGGACTGAAACATTGGGAGCTCCCACAGGCCATCTATGCACTTCCAAAAGGAAACAAAGGTCAAGCAAAAAAGTCCACAGAAATCACCACAGCTGGCTGTCACCTGCAAATGCCACCTACTGGATGGAGATCAACTTTACAACATCAAAGACAATAACATACCATATATCTTGCAAACTAGTCCATAGACTGAGACATCAGAAAGCATCCTCTTAAAAGAAGCTTTAAAGGATCCTTTAGAGACAGATGTTGGTAACCAACTCCTTAGAATTCAACCCTTGCACTTTCACATCACTGGATACCTTGCAAACACCCTGCAGCATCAGCCAAATGGTGGCAACCACATAGGGCAACTGGACCCAGAAGTACAGCAGGACTCACATTGGTCAGACCCCCATGGACGACTCCCAGGGAAAGAGGAAGTACACAAATGGGGAGCGCCCTATGGGACAGAAAAAAAAAATCCCAACGGTAGCAACCATATCTAACTAAATACCAACAATACAAGAAATAAAAAGAGAGGAGTCTGCTTTCACAAATGCGAAAGAACCAGGAAAAAAAAAATCAGGAATCTCAAAAACCTTAATAAATGAACAACCAAAAAAGGGCTTCTCAGATCACAAGCAATGGAACCCATTCAGAACTACCTGTCCCTGATGATAGACATAGAATTCAGACAATAGACAACAAAGAAGGTGGACACACAAGAAGGTGGACACACAGATCATCCAGGCCAAGAAAACAATGCAGGGAGTGAAAACTGATGTGGCCATTAAAAGAAAAGATCAATCTGAATTTCTGGAAATGAAGAATTTTTTCCAAGCATTTCAAAACACAATGGTAAACCTCCATAGCAGAGCTGACCAGGCAGAGGAAAGAATCTCAGAACTTGAGGATCGAATTGCTGAAGTAACACAGGCTGACAAAAATAAGGAAAAAATGCTTAGGAAGAATGATAAAAGATGATGAGGGGTTTGGAGGTATGTAAAGAGATCAAATTTATGGTTGCTAAGTATCCCTGAGAGAGAAGGGGAAACTGAGAATACCCTGGAATAAGCCTTCCAAGATATCATCCAAGAAAATTTCCCTTATCTTGCTAGAGAGGCGCCCATGCAGATGCAATGGATTCAGAGACTCTTGCAAGGTATTATACAAGACCATTCCCAAGGCACATAATATTACCTCTCCACAAGGTGAGCATGAAAGAAAAAGTCTTAAGGGCAGCTAAAGAGAAAGGAGAAACTATCTACCAAAGATGATCCATCAGAATTGCAGCAAATGTCTTAGCAGAAATCCTACAAGTCAGGAGGAATTGGGTCTCATCTTTAACATTCTTAAAGAAAAGCAATTCCAAGCAAAAATTTCCTATTCTGCCAAGCTAAACTTAATTAATGAAGGAGAATTAAAGTCCTTCTCAGACATTCAATTCCTAAAAGAATATTCCACCTCCAGTCCAGTCCTTCAGGTCATGCTTAAGAAAATTTTAAGCACAAAAGAATTTTAAGAAACAAAAGAACAGTTCCTGCCATTACAAAAGCACAGGTAAGCACAGTTTACACTCCATACAAATGAACCACAAAACCTAAAAGCAAACTAGTATGATAATAACAGTATGATAAGAACAAACCCCCACATATCAATAATTAACTTGAATGTGAAAGGTCTGAATATGCCACTCAAAAGGTATAGCATAGAGTGGGAAATTGGATAAAGAAGTATGAGTCATCCTTCTGCAATCTTCAGGAAACCCATCTTACTGCAAAAACACCTACAGGTTGAATGTAAAGGGCTAGAGAAATATTTTCCAAACAAATAGTAAACAAAAAAGAGCAGGAGTAGTTATTCTTATATCAGAAAAAAAAAATCCTTTAAACCAGTAAAAGTTAAAAAGGACATGAAGGACACTACATAATGATAACAGGCTCAATTCACCAGCAAGAAATATTCATCTTAAATATATACACATTCAACAAAGGATCATCCAGAATTATAAAACTATTGCCAATTAAACAAGAGAGGACCTAGATAGCCAGAAAATCATAGTCAGAGACTTTAATACTCCACTAACAGCTTTAGATAGATAATTGAGGCAAAAAAACACCAGGAAAGTCCACAACCTTAACTTGACACTCGACCAATTGGAATTAATAAGCATCTACAGAACTTTTAACCCAACAACCACAGAATATACATTCTTCCCATCAGCACATGGAACATATTCCAAGATTGACCACATACTTGGGCATAAGTCAAGTGTGAACAAATTATAAAAGGTCAAGCTCATACCAAGTGTCTTCTCAGACCACAGTAGAATAAAAATAAATATCATCACCAAAAAGAACTCCCCCAAACACACAAATAAATGCAAATTAAACAACATGATTCTGGATGACTTCTGGGTTAACAAAGAAATCAAAGCAGAAATTAAAAGATTCCTAAAAACAAATGATAACAAAGACGCAATGCATAAAACCCCTAGGATATCATGAAAATGTTATGAGAGGGAAGTTTAAAGTAATGCATGTACATATCAAGAAAATAGAGAAATCACAAGTAAACAGTCTAATATTTCACCTAAGAGAACTGGAAAGTTAAGAGCAATCCAATCCCAGAATTACTAGAGAAATGGAAATCATTAAAATAAAGTCACAGTTGAAAGAAGTAGAGACAAAAAGATGCATACAAAGGATCAAGACCAAAAGGTGGTTCTTGGAAAGAACAAATAAGATTGACAGACCTCTGGTCAGATTAATCAAAACAAAACAAAAAGTGATGTTACAAATGACCATGAAATGAAGAAATATAAAAGATTACCAGAGAATTCTATGAACATCTGCATGGAAATATACAAGAAAATCTAGGAATTGGGGGACTTTTTGACACTGTATAACATCCCAAGATTGAAACAGGAAGAAATTGAAACCCTAAATAGACGAATAACAATCCAAGAAATTGACTCAGCAAAAGGAAACCTTCCCACCAAATAAATAATTCCTGGGCCAGATGGCTTCTCAACTGAATTCTACAAGACATACAAGAAAGAGCTGATAACAATGTTATTGGAAGCATTCCAGGAATCAAGAAGGAAGGAAGCTGGGCTCGGTGGCTCAACCTTAATCCCGTGCCTTTGGGAGGCTGAGGTGAGTGGATTGCCTGAGCCCGCGGGTTTGAGACCCACCTGGGCAGCGAGACCTCATCTCTACAATAAAACAAAAAATCAGCCGGGTGTGGTAGCACATACCTGTAATTCCGGTTACTTGGAAGGCTGAGATGGAAGGATTGCTGGAGCCCAGCAGGCGAGGCTGCGGTGGCCAGGAGAAGCCACTGCACTCCAGTCTGGGCGACCAAGTGAGACTCCAACTCAAAAAAAAAAAAAAAAAAGAAGGAAGGAATTCTTCCTAGCTCATTCTATGAAGCCAATATCATCCTGAAACCCTAAATGATCATAGATGCAAACATTTTCAAGATTCAAGAAAATCACACCATTTAAAGGATCATCTATCACAAATAGGTGAGCTTCATTCCTGGGATACAAGTCTAGTTCAACGAACATAAATCAATAAACATAATCCATCACATAAATAGATGCAAAGTCAAGAACCACATGTTGATCCCATTACACATAGAAAAAGCATTTGATTAAATCCAACATCACTCTTTGAGAAAAAACATTCAATGACCTGGCTAAAAGGAAAAATTCTCAAAATAATAAGAGCCATCTATGACACACCTTCTGCCAACATTACATGTAATAGGCAGAAGTTGAAACCATTCCCCCTAAGAACTAGAATGAGAAAAATCCTTTCCAAAAATATTTGTTCTCATCTTTCCTATTCAACAGAGTCCTGGAAGAGCAATCAGGCTGGAGAAATAAATTAGGGGTATCCAAATAGTAAAAGAGAAAGTTAGATTATCCCTCTTTGCAGATGATACAATTCTATACCTAAAAAAACCTTAGAGAGTCTTTCAAAAAACTTGTCGCACTAATAAATGATTTTGGTAAAGCCTTGGTATACAATATAAATGAACAAAAAACAGTTGCATCTCTATACACCAACAACAGCAGACTGAGAACCAAATAAAAAATGCAATTCTATTTACACAGTCAAAAAATAAAAATAAAAATACTGTGGCATTCATCTAACCAAAGAGGTGAAACATCTTTACAACGAGAACTACAAAACACAGTTCGTATAAATCCAGGATGACACAAACAAATGGAAGAATATTTCATGCTCATGAATTAGAAGAATCGATATTGTCAAGATGTCCATTCTACCTAAGGTAATCTACAGATTCAATGCATTCCTATAAATTGCCAGCATCATTTTTCACAGACCTTGAAAAGTCAACACAGAAGTTCATATGGAAGCAAAAAAGAACCTGAATGGTTAAAACAATCCTCAGCAAAAGGAACAAAGCTGGAGGCATCATGCTTCCAGACTTCAAACTTTAGTACAAGGCTACAGGAACCAACAAAACACAGCCCTACTACAAAAACAGGCACCTTGGAAATAAAACCACCAACCTTCAACCAACTAATCTTCAACTAAGCTGACAAAAACAAACAATAGGAAAAGGAAGCCATATTTAGCAAATGGTTCTGGGAAAACTGGCTAACCACATCCAGGGGAATGAAACTAAACCTCTACCTATTTCTGTATGCAAAAAATAACTGAAAATGGATCAGAGACTTAACTGGAAAATCTCAAACTATAGGAATCTTAGAAGAAATCTCAGGGAATACCCTTTTGGACATTAGAGTAGGAAAATAATTCATGGTCAAGTCCTCAGAAGCAAATGCAGCAAAGCCACAATTGACAGATGGGACCTTATCAAGCTAAAACGTTTTTGCACAGCAAGAGAAATCATCCTGAGAGAAAAGAGGTAACCCACAGAATGGGAAAAATATTTGCAAGCTATACATCCAACAAAGACCTAACATCCAGAATCTACAAGAACTCAAATGAATTGACAGGGGAAAAACAAATAACTCCAGTAAAAAGTGGGCAAAAGACATAACAGACACTTCTCAAAGTGTCAAGACATTTAAGCAACCAAGTCACATATGAACAAATGCTCATTTCAGCTTCACTATTCATCATAGAGGTGCAAATCAAAACTACAGTGAGATACCACTTCACCATAGTCAGGACAGTGATCATGAGAAAGTTAAAAAGTAACGATATTGACAAGGCTGTGGAGAAAAGGGAATGCTTCTACTCTGTTGGTGTGAATGTAAGCTAGTTCAACTATTGTGGAAAAGTGGTATTTTCTCAAAGAACTAAAACTTTTGGAAATATATCCACAGAAACATAAATTGCTCTACCAAAAAGACACCTGCACATGTATGTTCATTGCAGCACTATTCACAATAGCAAAAATATGAAACCAACTCAGATGCCCATTGAAAGTGGACTGGATAAAGAAAATATTGTATATATACATGGTGAAATATTATACAGCTATAAAGAAAAACAAGATTATGTCCTTTGCAGCAACATAGATGTAGCTGGAGACCACCATTCTAAGTGAATTATCACAGAAACAAAAAATTGAATTCATGCTGTCATTCATAGGTGGACCCTAAACATTGGGCACACAGTACAAAGGGGGGAAAATGGATGCCGGACATTGCTAATGTGGGGAGAGAGGGAGGGAGGATGGGAACACATAACTACTCATTTTGGTACCCTGTCTACCATCAGAGAGAGAGAGAGAGAGAGGGCTTGCTAGAAGCCCATACCTCACCTTCATTAAATTCACTTATGTAGCAGATCTTCACCTATACTCCACAAGCTCTAAAATAAAAAAAGTTGAACAATAAGAAAAATATATTAGCTACAGGTTTTTTATAGATGCCCTTTATCAGGTTAAGGAACCTCCCTTCTTTCTTGTTTATTGACAGTTTTTCTAATAGACGAGTGTTGAGTTTTTCTGGAAAAAATAAAAATAAAAAATGCTCTCTCCTGTGATTTTCATTTTATATTTATTTGTCTTTTAAAAATGCAGAATACATTTTTATTGCAAGCAAAATGAACAGGAATATATTTATAAATAGAAAAAGTTTTACTTCTCCTGACTTTCTTCATTACTTAGTGTCTGTATTTCCAGGTTGTTTTAAATTCATATTCAAACTTATATTATGACTTTGATTCATCCAACAAATGATAACGGGTGTCTATTATCTGCCAATTATTCTTCTGAATGACTGAGATATAGCAGTGATTAAGACATATTAGGTCTGTACTCTCACGATCCTTCTAAGTTGAGCACACAAACAATAAGCAGACAATAAATATAACAAGAAAAATAGTATATATTTATAAATGCTATGCAGACTATTAAAGTAAGTCAATGTAAACAAGACTCCACAGTCACAAAAAGGAAGAAATTTACTATTATTGAAATATTGTTAGTGATAGCAAAGGGGTAGAGGCTGAATAGGTATCCTCAATTAGGCAATGGAAAAATAACATAATATATACATATGATAGAACGTATTCAGAGGTTATAGTAGATTTGCATATAGCAGTAAGGATAGATGTCAAAACATGTTAATGAATTAAATTACAGTGAAGTTTATTTTGTACTACAATTTATTTATTTTTATTTATTTATTTATTTATTTATTTATTTTGAGTTGGAGTCTCATCTGTCGCCCAGACTGGAGTGCAGTGGCCGCTCCCGGCCACCGCAGCCTCGACCTGCTGGGCTCCGGCGATCCTTCCGCTCAGCCTTCCGAGTAGCCGGAATTACAGTCATGCGCTACCATGCCTGGCTGATTTTTTGATTTATTGTAGAGATGAGGTCTCGCTGCCCAGGCAGGTCTCGAACCCGCGGGCTCAGGCAATCCACTCACCTCAGCCTCCCAAAGGCGCAGGATTACAGGCTGAGCCACCCAGCCCGGCTTACAATTTATTTAAATTAAAAACCAACCCACAAAATATTGTATTTTAAATTAATATAAGTATATGCAGATAAATGGTGTAAAGTAGACAGAAAGAACATAAATTAAATGAGTGAGTACCTACTAGAAAAAGGAAGAGAAATTAGAGATGGGGAGAAAGGGCAAACAATGAAAAAAAATAAAGAAAAAGTGTTTTGGTCTTACACAGATTAGTAATAAAAACAAACCAAGACCATATTAATTCTAGGCACATTAAATAAAAGTAAAAAGAAATAATAAGGCAGGAAAGTTAGAAAGAGAAATGATGAGCATGGTTTCTTTGCATTTTAAGGTTATGAAGGTCTCTCTGAAAGAGGATATTTATGCTGAGATCTGAGTTACAAGAAATTACTCATGGAAATATCAGAAGGAAGAATAATTATTACTTATTATTTACTATTTACTTTTTTTCATTTTTAGATCCAAGGGGGGAAACGTGCAGTTTTTTTATATGAGTATATTGCATAACTAAGATTTTGGCTTCTATTGAACCCGTCACTCAGGTGGTGAACATGGTATCCAGTGGGTAGCTTTTCAACCTTTACCCCCCTCCTTTATTCTCCCCTTTAGGAGTGACCAGTGTCTGTTTTTCCCATGCTCGCGTGTGTGTATATTCAGTGTTTAGCTCCCACATATTAGGGATAACATGTGATATTCAGTTTTCTGTTTCTGTGATAGTTGACTTAGGATGAGAGTTTCTAGCTGTTTTCATGTTGCTGCAAAAGACATAATTTCATTATTTCATATGTATGTAACACATATTCTTTATCCAGTCTACCACTGATGGGCACCTAAATTAGTTTCATGTTTTTGCGTTTGTGGTTGGCGCTAAAATAAACATGCAAGTGCAGGTATCTTTTGGGTGGAGAGATGTGTGCTCCTCTGGGTATATACTCAGTAGTGGGATTGCTAGGTCGATTAGTAAATCTATTTTTAGTTCTTTGAGAAATCTCAAAACTGCTTTCCACAGGGGTTGAACTCTCTTACATTCCTATCAACAGTAGAGGAGTATTTCCATTAATCCAAATTCTCACCAACCTCTTGTTTTTCTCACTTTTTAGTAAACACCACTCTGACTGGTGTGAGATAGTACCTCATTGTGGATTTGATTTGCATTTCTCTGAGGAATAGTGACATTGAACACTTTTTTATATGTTTTTTGGCCACTTTTATAGACAATGAAGAGCAATTAGGTAAACAGAACAGCTAATGAAAAGGCCTTATGCAGAGAATAAGTTATAACACAGAGATAAACACAAAATAATAATTTGGTTGCCTTTCCTTTTGGCAGTATGACAGACTGAATACTCAACACCTGCTATCATGATAAAACAATTAAAATTGCTAGAAAAAATATAAAAACAAAGCAAAACAAAATATTTTAAAAATGAATAACAGATGTGAACAAATAAATTGCTATAATGGAAAATCTGATTGACCGATAACTATACGAAAAGATACTTATTGTCACTATTAAAATATGAATCAATAGAAGTCAAAATTCCATGTATGGTTAGGATACAGAAAGTTACAGAAGAATATTGAAGAAAATGTCAACCTGGAGTCTCGCAGGTGCTTCAATCCCAAACCCTGATAAAAATAAATCGCTAATTCCGCTATCAAAATAGTTGATGCTAGTGGCAAGCTGAATCCAATTAAAACTGTAACGAAGCCTAGATCTTGCTCAACTACATATTAGAATTACTGAGCTCACCATAATAGTGATAAAACAGTAAAAGGGATATGCCATTTGGTAGAAGATAAATATTATCTTAATCTCTATTTTTCTTTTACATACATACATTTAAAAATTACACAACACTTGAAGAAGTGGAGATTCCCTTCTGACTTTGTACATCTAAATCAAAACAAAATCAGTTGAGAAGAAAATAAAATAAATATCAAGATAGTAGGCCTAGACCCAATTTTAGCATACTTACATTAAATTTATATGTATTAAGCCGGGCTCGGTGGCTCAGCCTATAATCCTGCGCCTTTGGGAAGCTGAGGTGAGTGGATTGCCTGAGCCCGCAGGTTCAAGACCCGCCTGGGTAGCGAGACCTCCTCTCTACAATAAATCAAAAATCAGTCAGGCGTGGTAGCACGCGCCTATAATTCTGGCTACTCAGAAGGCTGAGGTGGAAGGATCGCCAGAGCCCAGTGGGTCGAGGCTGCGGTGGCCGGGAGCGGCCACTGCACTCCATTCTGGGCGACAGAGTAAAACTCCAGCTCAAAAAAAAAAAAAAAAAAATTATGTGGATTATATATCCCAATAAAAAGTTTGATTGTCAGAAATGATAAAAAGAAGTTTTTGTGAAAGGAATAAGGTCTCTGTCCAGATTTATTTAATTTTTACATGTGTATGTTCAGTTGTTACAGCATCCTTTGTTGAAAAGATGGTGTTTGCTCTATTGCATTGCCTTTCCTTATTTATCAAAAATCTTACTACATTTATGTGGATCTATTCTGATGCTCTGTTTTGTTCTATTGATCAATTTTTCATTATTTCAGTATCACAGTCTTGATTACTGAAGCTTTATAATATATCTTGAAGTCAAGTATGTAATTTTCTGACTTTTCCTCCTTTAAAAGAATTAGATATGTTTGTTTTGTTTGTTTGTTTTTGTTTTTGTTTTGCTTCTCCATGTAAACTTTAGAATCAGTTGCCCATATCTACAAAAGAACTTGCAGCGATTTTGATTGAGATCATATTTAAACTATAGATCAAGTTGGGAAGAACTGATGTCTTGACAATACTGTTTTCTAATCCATGAACATGGAATATTAGTATTTCTCCATTTGGTTCTTCTTTGATAAGTTTCATTTGAGTTTTATAGTTTTCTTCATATCTTGTATGTAACTTATTAGATTTATACCTAAGGATTTCATTTTTTGGAAGGCTAATATAAATGGTAGTGTGTTTTTCATTTCAAATTATATTTGTTCACTAATGGTTTATAGAAAAGCAATTGACTTTTGTATGTTAATCCTGCATTCTATGACCATTGTATAATTGCTTACTATTTCCAGGAGTTTCTTTTGCTGATTCTTTTAGATTTATACATAAGTTGTAATCTCATCTGTGAACAAAAATAGTTTTATTTTTTCCTTTCCAAACTGTATACTTGGTATTTTCTTTTCTTGTCTTATTGGATTAGCTGCAACTCCTAGTTCAACGCTGAAAAAGCAGTGATGTGAGGGAGCATTCCTGCCTTCTTCTCAATCTTAGTAAAAAAAGACTTTGAGTTGCATACCATTATGTATGATGTCTGTTGGGGAGATTTTGTAGATGTTCTTCAACAAGATGAGGAATTTTCCTTTTATTCCTATTTTCTGGAGAATTTTTAATCATGAATGGGTTTGACTTTGTCAAATGGGTTTGACTTTGTCAAATGAGTTTTCTACATATACAGATAAGACAGTCATCTTTCTTTAGACTACTGATGTGATGGATGATGTTAATCGGCTTTTGAATGTTGGACAAGCTTTGCATAACTGAGATAAATCCCTCTTGGTTGTGGTGTTAAATTCCGTTTGCACATTGTTGGATTTGACTTACTAATATTCTGTTGAGAGTTTTTGCATCTATTTTCATGAAAGAGATCAGCTGGTATCTTTTTGTAATTTCCTGTCTGGTCTTGGTATAACAGTAATATTGGTCTTGTATAATGAGTAAGGAAGTATTCCTTTTGCTCATGTTCTGAAATGGAACTGAGAGAATTGATATAATTTGTTTCCTTAAACATTTGGTAGAATTTACCAGTGAAACCACGTGGGCTTTGTGCTTCCTTTTTGAAAAGTTATCATTATTTATTTATTTAATGTATATTAGGCCTATTTATATTGTGTATTTATTCTTATGTGAGTTTTGACAGATTTTGTCTTTCAGGTAATTGGTCTATTTTATCTAGATTATCAAATTTTAGGGCATAACGTTTTTCATAATTTATTTTATTTTATTATTATTTTTGAGTTGGAGTCTCATTCCGCCACCCACACTGGAGTGCAGTGGCACACTCACAGCCGTCACAGCCTTGACTTGCTGGGCTCAGAGGATCCTTTTGCCTCAGCCTCCCAAGTAGCTAGAACTACTTGTATGCATGCTACCATGCCCAGCTAATTTTTTAAATTTATTGTAGAGACGAAGTCTCACCAACTTGCCCAGGCTGGTCTCAAACCTCTAGACTTAGGCAATCTTCTTTCCTCGACCTCCCAAAGTGCTGTGATTACAGGCTTGAGTCACTGTGCCTGGCCTTTAATATTTTTTAGTTATTTCTGATGTGAGTTATTTGTGTCTTCTCTATTTTTTTCTTCATTGGCCTAATTAGAGTCATCAATTTTATCAATTTTTTTTCCAAAGAACCAGTTTTTAAAATTTTCTCTATAAATTTATTCTTTTCATTTTTTGATATTTGCTCAATTTTTATTATTTATTTTCTCTGCTCATTTTAAATTTAATTTATCATTATTATTTTTTAGTTTCCTAATGCTTAGGCTAGGTCTTTTCTAATAGGTACATTCAATGCTTTAAATTTCTTTCTAAGCATTGCTTTTGCTGTATCACACACATTTTGAAAAGGTATTTTTTTTTCACTCAACTCAAACTATTTTAAAAATATCTCTTGAGATTTACTCTTTCATACATAGATTATTTAGAAGTAGATATAAGCAATAATTGCCAAATATTTTAGGATTTTCCAGATATACTTACATAATTGATTTCTAGTTTAATTTCATGGTGGTCTGAGGGCAGACCTTTTGTGAATTATATTGTTCTAATTATTTTTGAAAGGTGTATATTACAGCTCAGAATATGGTTGCTAATTGTTGCACGTTAGCTTGAAAAAATGTGCAGTCTGCTGTTGTTTGATAAAATAGTCTATAGATGGCAATTATATTCAGTTGATTGATTGTTCTGTTGAGTACAATGAACTTTATTGATTTTTCATCTGCTGGATCTGTCCCTTTCTAATAAAGCGGTGTTTAAGTCTTCAATTACAACGGTAGCAACAAATTCTCTCAGTTTAAAGTATTTATTTCTCCTTTACATTCAAAGGATAAGTTCACAGGCTACAAAATTCTAAGTTGTACCCTCAATATTTTAAATGTTTTACTTCACTTTCTTCTTGCTTGCACGGTCTATGTGAAGAACTTGAATGCAATTCTTATCTTTTCTGTAGGTGCTGTTCTTTTCCTCTGACTTCTCTTAGGATTTTTTTAATCCTTGACTTTCTGAAGTTTGAATATGATATGCCTAGGTGTAGTGTTTTGGGTATTCATTCTATTTGATGTTTTCTGAGCTTTCCGAATCTGTGGTTGGTGTCTGACATTAGTCTGGGGAAAATTCTCAGTTACTATTTTAAAAAAGATATTCTATTTCTTTCTCTTTTTCTATTCCTTCTAGTATTCTCATTGCATGTATGTTATACCTTGTATAGTTGTCTCACAATTCTTAAATATTCTGTTCTGTGTTTCTCACTATTTTTTTAATCTTTTCTCCTTAGTTCTAGAAGTTTCTATAGCCATCTTCTCATGATAAGAGATTCTTTCCTCATCAATGCCCAATCTACTCAGGAACTCATTAAAGGCACTATTTATTTCTGTTATAGAGCTTTAGGTGTCTTCCATTTCTTTTTTATTCTTTCTTAGAACTTTTATCTTGTTGCTTAAAGTATCCACCTGTTCTTGCACATTGCTTACTTTTTCCATTAAATACCTTAGTGTATTTATCAAAAATTAAAGAAATTATCTACTAATCCAACATTTATGCCATATCTGACTAATTCTGATACTTGTTCGGTCTCTTCAAACTATACCTTTTTTTTCTTTTTACTATGCCCTGTAACTTTTTATAGAGAAAAGGACATAATCTACTATATAAAGGGAATTATAGTAAGTAGATCTTTTATTAATGCAGCAGTAAGGAGTTTGTGTGGAAGGGGGAAGGGTAATATCAGCTCTTGGTGAGACTAATGAACTGTGAACTTCACCAGTGATCTCAGCTTAGGTGTGACAGGATGTCTGGAGGGGGCTGAAATAGTTTATTTTTCTTCCTGTGCATGGAAAGCTAGAGTTGTCTGGCTTTGACTACTCCCCTTTTCTCAGATAGGTAAGGCTCTGATAAAACCCCAGCAGGTGAGCCTCTGGTAAAATAGTTTCTCTTGAGGGCAGAACTTAAGAACAACAGAATGTTTTGGCACATTTTTAAATGGTTCTTTTTTTCACATACTTCTGCTAGAAGTACGAAAAGATTTTTCTTTGGTATTCACTGTGGGGACGTAGTAAAGCTCCTGGAGATGAATTTCCTAAAAGTGTGAGAACCTTCCTTTGAATGAGTTCCCCTAGAATTTCTGGTCATTAGACTTGTCCACACCGAGTCTCCATAATTCATCAATGACAGTTCAGGTTTTCCAGTTCTTATTTCCTTGAACATATCTTCTCATGAGTTTCTGCCCTGGCAAGTTGTAATTTTCTGTATCCACTTTCTGTCATTCCAGTTTTTAAGATAGCAGTTGCCTTGTGACCTCACTTATCTGCTGAATCTGAGAAAAGTGTTGATTTTACAGTTTGTTCAGTTTTTTACTTGTTAAGTCAGGGTGGTGACTTCTAATCTCCTTACACACCAGCAGGAAATTAGAAGTCCTTAGAGGGAATTTTGTTTTATCTTTCATTTAGAAATATTAGAAATGAATAAAGTTTAAGATCAATTATTTAAGCTTCCATCAAGATAAATCAGAAAAAATACAAATGAAATACACAATGAGGTTAAAAAAAAAAGAAATAACAGAAATCAGAGTAGGAGGCAATAAAAAGGAACAAGTTTTTAAAAAGTGAAATGTTGGTTCTTTGAAAAATTAAGCAACTTAATAAACTATAAATAAAGCTGATCATTCAGAAATGAAATGGCAACATCACTTCAAATTGTACCAACATTTAAAGAACAATGAAAATATATTATAAAAAATTTCATCTGACACAAAATGAAATGGTTTATATATACTAAAGAAACTGTATTGTTTTAATTAAACGTATTTCTACAAAGAAAACTTTCTGCCTAGATGGCTTTACTAGGGATTTCTATGAAACACTTGAAGAGCAAAAATACCAATGCCAGAAACATGGAATTGTAAACTATAAACCACGGTAAAGGCAACTTCAACTTTTGATTAAGATGTAGAAAATAAGATGAAACTGCAATAATTTTCTATTCCAAAATATAGCATAAATATTAAATATAGAAAATTAAATACCAATATTTCTCATAAACAGGGACAAAAGTCTTGACAAAATAGTAACAAATTAACCAAAAAAAGGATAATAATTTCTCTTCTATTAATATTTGAAAATTAAAATGGAAAAACAATTCCATTTAGAGGAGAATTTGTCAAATCAGGTATCTAAGAATAAATTTGACAAAGATGTGCAAGACCCCATAGGTATGAGGTCCAGAGCTTCTCAGGACATCTAGTTGAACTTTAGTGTGTATTGAACAAGAAAAATAGAGACTAGGGCTCATGAAGGTACCAATCTGTGCTTAGGGCATCCTATACAAAAGGCACTGCTGACCAGTCCATTCACAACTATCATATGGAAACTATAAACCTTTTTTGAGAAAGGTATTGCAAACTGCAAGGCTCCATGAGACAAGGGCTTGGAGCCCCTGTCCCACTTGCCAGGTCTAGGAGTGGTGTTGTCTTTTCCCTTTATCTTCTAGTTTAAAGTGTAACTGAGGAGAATTCTGATATTTCATTATGACTCTTATGCAGTTGACATTTTTCGTTTTCAAATTATCTTCTAGTTATTTACCTCTTGCAGAACCTTTTCTTCCCATGGGATTAATATGAGAAGTTGGTATAGTTTTCCTTTGGAATACTATAGACTTGTTTACCTTATATTCTCGACTGAAAGGGAAATTTCATTAGTAAATCTGTATTAGTGAATTGGTAGACTTGGTGATAGAGTATAGCCTGGAGCAGATCAAACATCTTAAGAACTCAGTTGCCAAAGTGTCTTTATTCTGTGATTAGCTGTGTGACTACCTTTTCCTGTTTTGTCAACTCTATGTCCTTAAAGGAGGAGCCATTGACTCAAATTTACCTCTACTAACTTTTTCTGTCCTCAATATCAGACTTAGAAGTTCTTTCTAAGTAAAGCCAAATTTTGTTTAAAGGGTGGTTCATAGCATTTAACTCCTTGTACCAAATATTCAATATAGAAGCAAATAGACATCATTAGGCAATAAGTATTTCTAGAGTATTCCATTAGCAGAGAATCCTACTGCACTTATGATTTTCCAATTACTACAAGAATCTGAAACTCAGTGTGGGCAAAACTGAACTCATGATCTTCCCTCTGAACACTTGTTCTTTCTCAGATTCTTCCATATTCTTCAGCGTCAACAACATAATTTTTCTGACCAGAAATTTAAGGATCATTTAAAAATTGTATTACTCTTCCTCGGCCCTCCCTCCCTCGCTCCCTCCCTTCCTCCCTCCCTTCTTTCCCCTCTTCTTTCTTTTTTTATTTTGTGAAATGGCGTATACAAAATGGTATCACTCTTTTTCAGAGTTCTAAAACAGAGTTAGTAAGCCATTTTAAGAAGGACTATCTGCACAACCCGCAACCTTGCAAGAAAAAACAAACAAACAAAAACAAAAACAGAAACTTACCTTGAACCTTTGAACTGGGCCAAACTACAATAGCCACAACATTCTGGGAAGTAGCTAATTTTCCAGCACTACAACTCCTGAATGGCAACAGTCAGTGAACTATGGACTCATGTACTAAGCCAGCCACCTTCACCAGTGATGATTCTTTCAGAACAACTTGTGTAATCATTCTTCTCGGCTTCCTTTTAAAAATTCCTACTTTCCTCCTTTTCTTTGCCACACAATTTGGCTTCCAGATGAATTTGTGTCTCTTGAACTACAGTTCATAAGACCACAATATGCATTTTCTTACTGCATCGCAGTCTGTTTTTAGCCTTTTTTTTGTCAACTCTTTCCCTCTCTCCCTTCCTCCCTCCCTCCCTCCCTCCCTCCCTTCCTTCCTTCTTTCCTTCCTTCCCTCCCTCTTTCCTCTTTTTCTTTCTTTTCTCTCTCTCTTTCTTGCTCTCACTCTTGCTCTCTTTCTTTCCCCAGTAATTGTTAATGAGTGACTTGTATGTGCCTGGCACTATACTAGGTGCTAAAGATATGGTGGGAGCAAAATAAACATGGTGTTTTCCTCATGGTTTTCACATCTAGCAACAAAATAGACATTAAATTTGAAATGTTCAGAATGTTTCAAGGTGATACTATGAAATCTTATGGAGAATATGTTCTATAAACACTCTTTATCCTATAGAACATAATAAATTACAGTATTAATGCCAGTAAATAAAGAATGTCCTTTATACCTTTAATTACATTTTTTAAGTTGCTAAATATTTTTAGGAAAAACATAAATCTATCTAGATGATTTTCAGTTTTTTATGTTTTCAAAATAATAATATTGAGCTTTATCTCTCCTCACAATTTGTACTATGAAAAACTTGTAAAGTTGGCCTACACCGAAGCAGTTAACTTTTCAAGTTATTGAAACGCTTCAGAAGTTGGGAGACTTAAAGCCACTTGGCAGTTTTCTTGCTGTCAGATTAGGGACTGAAGGGTCTTGTAAATGCTCAGAGAATTAATGTCACATTTTGTAAAATAGGATATTAATTATAATGGATATATACTCCCTTTACCAGGTATGCTATAAGAATTAAATTAGAGTTTACCTAAGGTCATCAAATGAAAACAACATAAATTTGCAACAAAGAGCATTTTATAACTATAAAAATGTTTTTCTCATCTTGTCTACAGTCCCAAATTCAAAGTCTCAGTACTCAGGAAATTCCCAAATTAATTTATCATGGCAATATTGTCCCTTGAACAATTTAGATAATTTTTTTCAGAGGTAAAGGAAAAAGAATCTTTCAAGGTCCCTTGTTCTGGGGAAAAGTTGAAACCCAAAAGAAAGACATAGAAGAGTCACAAAATTATTTTTTTAGGTGAACATTCAGTTGTTTTTTTCTATAACTGATAAAAAGAGTTGCTGAAATATAGAAAACCACAATAACAGCTAAAGCTGGGATAAGCCACAAAATTAGAACAAGTCAAAAGTCTCTTTATTGGTAAATACTTTAGTGTATAATTTCTAACCATAGTGTAAATTTAACATCAACACAATGGTGTTATCTAAATAATATTTCTTTTCAAAATGTAATCAATTTTTCTAATAATGTTCTTTAAATTATTGTTTTCTCAGGCTAGGATCCAGCTCAGGGTTGCATTTAGTTGCCATGTCTCTTTAATCTCCTTCACTCTGGAATAGTTTTTCACCTTTTTCTTTAAAAAAAAAAAATTATTTCAATGGCTTTAGGGTATACAAATGATTTCTGGTTACATAAATCCATGGAAAGTGGTGAAAAAAATCTGTGCTTTAAGTGTACCCATGCCCACCTGCACATGGTAACTGATAGGTGGTTTTTCAACTCTTCCCCCATCCTATCCTATACCTTCTGAGTTTTGAATGTCCATTATGCCATCTGTATGCATTTTTAGGTCCCTACCCCAGCTCCCACTTATAAGTGAGAACCTGTGGTTTTGGTTTCTGTTCCTGCCTTACTTCACTTAGAATGATGGTCTCCAATTCCATCCAAGTTGTTGCAAAAGATATTACTTCATTCCTTTTCATGGCTAAATAGTATTCCATGGTATATATATATGTGTATAATATATATTCATATTTATATGTATTATATATAATATATTATATGTGTATTATATGTATAATATATTTATAATATATGAGTACATATTATACACACACAACATTTTCATTATCCACTGATCAGCTGATGGGCATTTAGGTTGGTTCCACATCTTTACAATTGTGAATTGTGCTCTGCTGAACAAATGAGTACAGGTGTCTTTTTGTATACCAACTTCTGTTTCTTTGGGTAGATACCAAGTAGTGGGATTGCTGGATCAAATGGTAGATCTACTTCTAGTTCTTTGAGAAATCTCCATACTGATTTCCATAGAGATTGTACTAGTTTACACTCCCACCAACAGTGTATAAGCATACTCTTTTCACTGCATCTTCATCAACACCTATTCTTTTTTGACTTTTTAATAATGGCTATTCTGACTGGTATAATGTAGCATTTCATTGTGGTTTTAATTTGCTTTTCCCTTATGATTAGTGATGTTGAGCATATTTTCATGTGTTTATTGGTCATTTATATATCCTCTGTTCAGATATATCTATTTATGTCATTTGCCCACTTTTTGATGGAGTTAGTTACTTTTGTCTTGCTGATTTGAGTTCTTTGTAGACTCTGGATATTAGTCCTTTGTCGAATGTGTAATTTGCAAATATCTTCTCCCATTCCGTAGGTTGCCTATTTACTCTGTTGATTATTTCTTTTGTTGTACAGAAGTTTTTTAGTTTAATTAAGTTTCACTTATTTGTTTCAATTTTTGTTGCATTTGCTTTTGGGGTTTTAGTTGTAAATTATTTGCCTATGTCAATGTCCAGAAGGGTTTTGACTAGGTTTTCTCCTAGAATTTTTTTCAGTTTCAGATCTGACATTTAAGTATTTAATTTATCTTGAGTTAATTTTGTGTATGGTGAGAAATATGCATTAAGTTTATTTTTATTCATGTATCTATCTAGTTTTCCCGGTATCATTTGTTGACAGGATATTCTTTTCCCAGTACATGTTTTTGTCTCCTTTGTCAAAGATTAGTTGGTTATAGGTATTTGAATTTATTTCTGGATAAATTCTGGATTATTCTATTCTGCTCCATTGGTCCATATGGCTGCTCTTGTACCAGTACCTGCTGTTTTGGTTACTATAGCCTTGTAGTATAATTTGAAGTCAGGTAATGTGATGCCTCCAGCTTTGTTCCTTTTGTTTAGGATTGCTTTGGCTATTCTTGCTCTTTTTTGATTCTATTTTCATTTTATGTTTTTCTTCTCTAATTCTGTGAAAAATTATGTTGTTACTTCAGTACAGATTGCATCAAATCTATAGATTACTTTGAATGATATGAGCATTTTAACAATGTTGATTGTTCCAATCGATGAGCATGGGATGTTTTTCCATTTGTTTGTGACCACTACAGTTTCTTTCATTATTGTTTTATAGTTCTCTTTGTAGAGATCTTTTATCTCCTTGGTTAAGTATATTTCTAGATATTTTAGCTGTTTTGAAGCTATTATAAATGGAACTGAGATCTTGACTTGACTCTCAGTTTGGTCTCTATTGGTATATAGAAGTGCTCCTGATTTGTACATGTTGACTTTGTATCCTGAGACTGTACTGAATTCATTTATCAGGTCCAGGAGTCTTTTAGAGTAAGCAGGATATCAGAGATAAGAGATAGTGTGATTTCTTCTTTTTCAATTTGTATACCTTTAATTTCTTTTTCTTGTCTGATTGCTCTGGCTAGGACTTCTAGTACTATATTAAATAGAATTAGTGAACGTGGGAAGACATGCTTTGTTTCAGTTCTGAGGGGGGATGTATTCAATAATTCTTTATTTAGGATACCATTGACTGTGGGTTTATCATATATGACTTTCATTATTTTAAGGGATGTTCCTTCTATACCTATTTTGTTGATTTTTTAAAAAATCATGAAGGCGTTTATTGAATGTTTTTTCTGCATCTATTGAAATAATCACATAGTTTTTGTTTTTAATTCTGTTGATGTAGTAGATCATATTTATTGACTTGCATATGTTGAACCATTTTTGCATCTCTGGGATAAAACCCATTTGATCATGGTTTTTGTTTTGTTTTGTTTTGTTTTTTTAATGTACCATTGAATTTGGTTTGCTAGTATTTTGCTGAGAATTTTTGCAACTACATTCATCAGGGATATTGTTCTGTAGTTTTCTTTATTTGTTGTGTCTTTTCCTGACTTTGTTATTAGTGTGATCTTGGCTTTGTAGAATGAATTAGGGAGAATACCTTCCTTTTCAATTTTACGGAATAGCTTCAGTAAAATTGATGCCAGTCCTTCTTTAAAAGTTGATAGAATTCAGCTGTGAATCCATCAGGTCCTGGACTTTTTTTTTGCTGGGAGACTCTAATTACTGATTTAGTCTTGCTACTCATTATTGATCTGTTCAGGATTTCTATTTCTTCCCGATTCAAGATTGGGTGGTTGTATGTTTCCAAGAATTTATCCATTTCCTCTAGATTGTCTAATTTGTTTGCATAGATGTGTTCATAATAATTTTAGATGATCTTTTGTATTTACATGGTATCAGTTGTAATGTTTCCATTTTCATTTCTGATTTAGTTAATTTGAATCTTCTTTCTTTGTTTCTTAATTTACTTAGCAGTCTATCAATTTTGTTTGTCTTTCCAATGAACCAACTTTTTGTTTCATTGATCTTTTGTATTTTTTTGGTTCAATTTTATTTAATTCTGCTCTGATAGTCATTATTTCTTTATTTCTACTAGTTTGGGGTTTGATTTCTTCACTTTTCTAGTTCCTTGGGGTCGGATTTAGGCTGTCAATATGTGATCTTTCAGTTGTTTGAATGTAGGCCTTAAATGCTATACAGTTTTCTCTAAGCACAGCTTTGGCTGTATCACAGAGGTTTTGATAACTTATGTTGTTTTTGTCATTCATTTCAAAGAATTTTTGAATTTTCATCTTGAGTTCATTGTTGACCCAAAGATCATTCAGGAACAGATTTTTAAATTTCCGTGTATTGGGTTTTGAAATTTCTTCTTGCAGTTGATTTCTAGTTTTATTCCACTGTGGTTCAAGAAGGTCCTTGATATAATTTCAATTTTTTAAAAAAGTTTATTGAGACAATTTGTGGCCTATCAAATGGTCTATCTTGGAGAATGTTCCATGTACTGATGACAAAAAATGTATGTTCTGTAGTTTGGGGAAGAATATTTTGTAAATGTCTGCTAAATCCATTTACTCTGAGACCCAGTTTAACTCCAATGTTTCTTTGTTGAATTTTTGCCTTGATGATCTATCTAGTGCTGTCAGTGAAGTGTTGAATTCTCCCACTATTATTATACTACTGTCTATCTCTTTTCTTAAGTCTAGTGGAATTTGTTTTATAAAGCTTGGAGCTCTGGCGTTGGGTGCATATATATTTAAATTTGTTATATTTTCTTGTTGGATTGATTTCTTTATTATTATATAATAACTTTGTTTTTTTATTACTTTTAATTTAAGGTCTGCCTCATATGATGTGAGAATGGCTACTCTTGCTCATTTTTTGTTTCCATTTTTTTTTTTTTTTTGAGTTGGAGTCTCACTCTGTTGCCCAGACTGGAGTTCAGTGGCACGCTCCCAGCCACTGCAGCCTCGACCTGCTGGGCTCCGGCGATCCTTCCACCTCAGCCTTCCAAGTAGCTGGAATTACAGGCATGCGCTATCATGCCCGGCTGATTTTTTGATTTATTGTAGAGACGAGGTCTCGCTGCCCAGGTGGGTCTCCAACCCGCGGGCTCAGGCAATCCACTCACCTCAGCCTCCCAAAGGCGTGGAATTACAGGCTGAGCCACCGAGCCCGGCTGTTTCCATTTTTTACAACCCTTTACCTTGAGATTATGGGAGTCTTTGTGGGTTAAGTGAGCCCTTTGGAGACAGCTGATATTTGAATTGTGTGTTTGTGTATGTGTTTTTTTGTTTTGTTTTGTTTTTTTGAGTTGGAGTCTCGTCGCCCAGACTAGAGTGCAGTGGCCACTCCCGGCCACTGCAGCCTCGACCTGCTGGGCTCCGGCGATCCTTCCGCCTCAGCCTTCCAAGTAGCTGGAACTATAGGCACGTGCTACAACGCCCAGCTAATTTTTTTGATTTATTGTAGAGATGAGGTCTCGCCTGCCCAGGAGGGTCTCGAACCCGCGGGCTCAGGCAATCCACTCACCTCAGCCTCCCAAAGGCACGGGATTACAGGCTGAGCCACCAAGCCCGGCTGTGTTTTTGTTTTAATCCCATTCTGTCAATCTATATATTTTAAATGGAGCACTGAGATTATTTAAATTCAGGGCTAGTAATGGTATGTCAGGTACTATTCTATTCATCATGTTGATTGTTACCTTGCTGTCTCTTTCTCTCCCTCTCTTCCTCTTTCTCCCCCAGTCCCTCATTGTTGTTCTGTAAGCCCTGTGAGCTTTATAATTTCTAGTATTTTTCCACTGGTGTATTTTGACCTTCTGTTTCAGTATTTAGACCTCCTTTGATTATTTCTTGTAGCACCAGTCTAGCAGTGACAAAATTCATCAGTGTTTGCTTGTCTGAGGAAAGCTTTATTTCCTCTTTCATTTATAAAACTTAGTTTTGTGAGATACAACATTCTTGCTGACAGTTATTTTGTTTGGGGAGATTGAAGATAGGGCCCCAATCCCTTCTGGTCTGAAGTGTTTTTGCTGAGAAGTCTCCTGATAGTCTGATAGGGTTACTTTTATAAATTATTTGATGCTTTTGTCTCACTGCTCTTAGAATTATTTCCTTCACATTAACTTTGCTCAACCTGATGACTATATGCATTAGGGATAACCTTTTTTCCATGAAACTTCATGGAGTTCTTTGGGATTCTTGTATCTGAATGTTTAAATTTCTGACAAGGCCAGGGAAGTTTTCCTCAATTATTCTGTTAAATAGGTTTTCCAAACCTATAGTTTTCTTTCTCAGGAACACCTAGGACGTTTTACATAATCCCACATTTGTTGGAGATTTTGCTCTGTTCTTGTAATTCTTTTTTCTTTATTGTTGTGCTGAGTGGGTTAATTTAAAAGCCTTGCATTCAAAGTTTAAGATTTTTTTCTTCTACCTGGTCCAGTCTACTGTTAAAACTTTCCATTGTGTTTTGTACCTCCCTAAGTGAAGCTTTCTTTTCCAGAAGTTCAGGTTAGTGTTGCTTTGTTTTGTATCTTTCTCTTTTGAGAATTTTTATCCATGTCCTGAATAGTTGTTTTTTTTTTTTTTCAATTTATATGGTTTTCAATTTTCTCTTGGATTTCATTGAGCAATTTTATAATCAACCTTTTGAAGTCTGTCTCTGGAATGTCAAAGATTTCATTTTGGTTGGAATCCATTACTGGAGAATTAGTTTGGTCGTGTGGAGAAGTTGGAAAACTTTTCTTCATATTGCTAGGATTATTTTTCTGGTTCTTTCTTATTTGTGTAGGTTATTTCCTATTAATGTCCAGTTTGCTTTTGATTAAATTGTTTTTTGTTTTGTTTTCTTTCCCTTAAGATGTACTTTAATGTGTGTAGTTTAAGCTCTGAATGTGTCCCTTGTTATGGAGAATCATTGTGTGTTGGCTGTCTCAGATGCTGTTTGTGACAGCAGGTATTTGGTATGTGTATAGATTCACTGTCTCTTGTGGGTCTAGAATGCCAGAGAATTAGTGAAGTTTATTTTGTTCCCTGGTGACATGGTATGTTCTTTGTTCTTTTCCAGTACTTCTCTGTTGGTTGAACCTCTGAGCTGTTAGGCCATGAGGAGGCACTCATAAGTGAGAACTAGCTGCAGTTGGAGCAGTGATTGCATGCCGTGGCTCAGTAGAAAGCTAAAGCCTAGACCCTGATGTAGGAGGTTGGGGAAGCTTCCAGTGAGATTCACTGAAGTCTTTGTTAATTTTTGTCCCACAAGGTGCTCTCCTATTGTGGTGCACTCCTGGGAGTGATAATCTATGAGAGTCTGACCACTGTGAGTCCTGCTGCTCTTCTGGATCTGGCTACCCTATGAGGCTGCCACAGTTATTATCTCAGATGTTGTAATTGGCTGTGCCAGTTGACCTCCAATCAGGAGATGGCACTTACAGGAAAAAGTCGACTGTGACATTGGCTGTGGGCTTTCTGCTTGGCCTTTGTTGTCCTAGGGAAGTACATGGATAAGCTAGGTGATAGGCAGGGATATAGAAACACCCAAAGTTTCCCCATCCTTGGGTTTTCTAAAGAAGGGAAAAGTTAGTCAGGGAGGGGCACGTCAGACTGTACCACTCTCTAGATACCCACCTGTGCTTGTGAGTAGCTACTCCAGTATGAAATAACAGCCGGAGGTGTTCCTTGGCCACTGCAGCTACACTGCAGGAATGGCTGAGCTGTTTTTGTTGTACAAAAGAGTTCACAGAGAGAGAAGGTTTGCCAGAATGGCAGGGCTCCTTCCTGCTCCCCTTCCCTTGCTAGAGACTATCTGTACTTAGAACTCAAATGTTCTTTTAGCAATATGGTCTCTCACTGCAGCTTACCTCAATCAGAAATTGCTGACAGTGGTGGAATTTGCTCCTGGGGAAAATGAAAGTGTCTGGATTTTCCTTTCTCTCCTGTCTTGGGAGCTTGCTGTAGAACACAGTCTACAGGGATCAAGTGAACATGAGATAGCTCAGTCACAGGTGTTCAGAGCTCGAATGGCTGCCCAGCTTCATGTCTGTTCTTGCAGGTTACAGCTGTGCCATATATAGGCCATTTCAGGTGCGTGACTGGAGTCTGTGAGGCTTGGGGGACCCTTTAAGTCCATGGTGAGATCCCCGAGTACCTAGTTTCCTGCACTCACAATTTCCCCTTGTCTAGAAGCTCCTTTCTGTTTCCAACATGACCCGCATGATGAGGAAGTGGAGGACTTTCTGACTGCAAAGCAGGCAGTCCATTCTCTCTCCTTCCTGTTCTCTGTGGGTCTTATTGTTCCTCTGCTGGTTTTAGGTGGTGCCCTCCATTTCTTTCTTTCTTTCTTTTTTTTGAGTTGGAGTCTCACTCTGTCGCCCAGACTGGAGT